>NW_026124607.1:0-7500 GCF_025177605.1 Cucumis melo | reverse complement strand
TGGATTCCTTCATTTTGATCTTATATCATGATATAAGTAAGCAGTTTTTATTGTATCGGCCAAAAACCTGACTAATTGATCTTTACGGTGCTTCTTCTATCAATTAGATCCTTTATCCATAGAATAAAGTATCTAGGCATACCTATTTCTTCATATTTCTGCTTCTATGAAGTTTCTTTCTTTGCTACAGCTGATACAAATCGTTAGTTTGGACAATACATATGTAGAAAGCCTATTTTTTTTAGTATTTATTAGCGAATTTTCTCTTTTTTTTCTTTCTATAGTGGAGATAGTCGCACGTAATGACAGATCACAGCCATATTATTAAAAGCTTGTGGTAAGAACGGGTTTCGTTCTAGTGCCCGAAAATAATATTCCAAAGCTTTTGTATGTTCTCCGTTCCTTGTGTGGATAAGACCTATGTTATAGAGTATATAACTTCGATCATAGGGATCGATTTCTAGTCGCATAGCTTCATAATAATTCTGTAGAGCTTCCGCATAATTTCCTTCGGATTGAGCCGACATCCGTTACGGTCGTTCGTTATTCCATTGAAAGAATCTCCGTTCCAGAACCGTACGTGAGATTTTCATCTCATACGGCTCCCCCTTTATCTGATGCGCATAATGAGATGAGAATAATACATGAAATCAAAAAACATTGAAATACTCTCATTATGAACTCATGGGACTAGCGTTTTTACAAAAAATCTCTAGCCAACCTTCCTGTAAAAGATCTTTTCTTAACATCAAGCATGGTTTACTAGATAAAAATAAAAATGGTAACTCTAACAATTTCTTTGTCCTCAACGCCTCTAAATTTCCAGGAATTAGTCACTTCAACAGTCTTCGATGGTTATACAGGTATCCAAAATACAAACGAGATGGATGTTTGTTGTCCCAACCATTTTTCTAAGTTCCGATCCCGATAAGGAAAAGGTATAATTTATAACAAAGTTTTCGTGTTGTTGATTCCTAGGTGTAGTGCTTCTTCCCCTCTGCTACCTATTTTTACTAGTGAATATTTTTACTAGTGGAGTAGGGTTGACTTAATCCATAGGTTACACCTTTCGCTTAATACTAGAATCGACAATTCTAGCATCTAAGGTTACATTAATCGGGGATACACGACAGAAGGAATTTTTTGATTTTCAAATTGCACCTCCAAGAAGCGTAGATTTATTTCAATTATTGTTTTCTTTCTATCCCGAATACTGTGTCTTTCTACTAAGACGGAGAGCGGTAAAGAAAATTGAAAAAAAAAAAAATCAAATCGCACCATCTCTGTAATAGGTGAATGCCTCTTTTTCCCCGGAAGTTGTCGGAATTATTCGTAATAAGATATTGGCTACAATTGAAAAGGTCTTATCGATAAAATTTCCATTTATCCCACCAGATCTAGGCATCGGTAACAACCCCATTCTATAATTTCTTTTAATTACCTCTCGTGAGAAAATGATCCCACAAACAAAGGAATTGCATAGTACGAAATAACATAAAAACGGATTCATTAAAAAATCCCACTCGATATTAAAATTGTTTCTTTTTGATTTCACAGGAATCAATAAAAGAGAAGAAATATTTCAATCCGGTTAAATTTCATCCAAATGTAGTAGGATCAGAATGAAGAGAACTATTCTGATTTCAGCGAAGTTGAAGAAAAAAAGAATTTTATTTATCTGACTGGGGTAATTCTAGAAGTTTTTTGATTGAATTATGATACAAAAAAGAGCAAAAAGAATCGAATAATCATTCTATGATTCATAACTTGTGACTAGATATATGTATGGGATAAACAGTTGTTGGTGAAAAATCGAAAACTGTAAAAGTCGAATTTTTAGAAAAAAGGAATCATAGTTTAAAAAACTAAATAGAATCATGAGCTAAAAGTATCCATTAAACATAGTTAAAAAAAAATTATTTGTATAGTTAGAATTGGTTGGACGTGCCTATCAAAAAAAAAATTGAATATTAATGACTCACTATTAACTCGGTTTCTGGGCCATAATCATTCTGTAGGAGAGATGGCCGAGTGGTTGAAGGCGTAGCATTGGAACTGCTATGTAGGCTTTTGTTTACCGAGGGTTCGAATCCCTCTCTTTCCGTACTAATTCAACAATGTTACTGACCACAATGTATCAAATCAAATAACAATCGATACTATTATTCCAACGGTTAGACCTTTATGGATTCTTTATTTCGAATTTTTGTGGTACGGAAACGAAAAGACTGGAAAGAATGCACAAGAGATGAAAATCCCCCTACCGATCAATGATAGATGAATGATAGAAAAATTTCCGGATCAAAACCTTACTTTCCTTCGGTCTCTTTACTTAGACTTCGGCGAAGGGGAGGACGAAATTGTCCGAACCCTTGTTTTTTAGTTAGGTTTAAGTCTGACGAGAATAATATTCTACAACGAGCAATTCATTTATTTTTAAACTGACCCATTTACTATCTATTATTTGATTGACTAATCCTTTATATTGCAATGGCTGAAGAGTCAAATGTTTTGGCAATTCCTGAGGGGGGGATGAATCAAGATAATTTTGAATCAGTGTTCTCGATTTTTTTTCATCTTTTGCTGTAATAATATCTCGGGGTTTGCACCGATAACTTGGTATATCCACTATAGAACCATTAACTAAAATATGTCTATGATTAACTAATTGTCGGGCTTGAGGAATAGTCGAAGCCATACCCAATCGAAAAAGGATGTTATCCAAACGCATTTCAAGTAATTGTAGTAAAACTTGACCCGTTGATCCTTTGGCTTTTCCGGCGATACGAACGTATTTAAGTAATTGTCGTTCTGTAAGACCATAATGAAAACGCAATTTTTGTTTTTCTTCTAAACGAATACGATATTGAGATTTTTTACCGGAACGCGATTGGTTTTTAAGATCGTTTCCGGTTTTGGGCCTTTTACTAGTTAGTCCCGGTAAAGCCCCCAGACGGCGTATTTTTTTGAAACGAGGCCCTCTGTAACGCGACATAAAGACTCCTTATTTTATTTTATTTAAATTTCATAAACATTTTATTTTATTTAAATTTCATAAACTTAAATGAAAACTAAATGATAAATATTATAAATGAAGTGAAATCCAGTAAAGTATTGTACTACAAAACAAAGAATAATTAGATAACTTGGATCAATATCCGGATCCTATTGTATATGTAAATGATATAAAAAAGTAAGAGTTCCTTTCTTGATTTGTTCTACAGAAATAGAACCCCTCCTTTAGTCATAAAGGTAAGTAAGTTCCTACGACATCATAGATCGGTGACCTTTGAAAAAGGGTAAGAAGTCGTTTCTTTATTTATTTGATTTATCAATTATGTCAAAAATAAAATCAATAGAGAAAAGCCGGCTATCGGAATCGAACCGATGACCATCGCATTACAAATGCGATGCTCTAACCTCTGAGCTAAGCGGGCTCACATAACAGAAATGTTACATGCATAGTAATTTACTAAATTACTGGGATCTTAGCTATTCCTAATTAATATGAATATAGAATCTAATTTCATTTCAAATAAATATTCAATATTGGAATTGTTCTATTATAGAACATAATAATTAATATAACGATTAATAGAATATAGCGATAGAAAATTTTGATCTATTTATCAAATGGATGTGTATCAATAATTAATGTGTTAATCTTAATTGCATTTAATGCAATTGAGATGATAATGAAGCGTTTCTATGTTTTCATTCTGAAAGGTGGAAGATAAGACGAACAAGGGAATCGACCGTTTAAGTATTAAATTTTTTACTAAAAAAATAATAGAAAGAGGGGCAAATATATATGTTCATATATCTATCTATATTGATATATATTGAATTGCAGATACAGAAATGATAGAATCATTTTGGATCGGAACAAATATGGGTCTCCGATAGAGAAGAGAGAGATGAAAGAAGATAGACAAGAAATCCAATAGGAGGAAACACTTTTCAATAGAGGAATCGGTATTCTAATGACTTGAGTGGTTCCAGTATAATACAAATGAAAGAAAACGGGGAAGGACATCATAATGCGATACTAATCTTAAAAGAGGGGGATATGGCGAAATCGGTAGACGCTACGGACTTAATTAGATTGAGCCTTGGTATGGAAACCTACTAAGTGATAACTTTCAAATTCAGAGAAACCCTGGAATTAAAAATGGGCAATCCTGAGCCAAATCCTTTTTTCCGAAAAAAAAGGGTAGGTGCAGAGACTCAATGGAAGCTGTTCTAACAAATGGAGTTGACGACGTTGCGTTAGTAAAGGAATGAATCCTTCCATCGAAACTCCAGAAACGATGAAAGATAAACGTATTACGTACTGAAATACTATATTGATTAATGACAACTCGAATCTCTATTTTTTATATTTCTATAATTTTTTATATTTATATTTATATATATATATAAAATTATATATAAAAATGAACGAATTGTTATGAATCGATTCCAAGATCTACAAGTTGAAAAAATAATCGAATATTCATTGATCAAATCATTTACTCCATCATAGTCTGATAGATCTTTTGAAGAATTGATTAATCAGATCGAATAGAATAAAGATAGAGTCCCATTCTACATGTCAATAACGACAAAAATGAAATTTATAGTAAGAGGAAAATCCGTCGACTTTTAAAATCGTGAGGGTTCAAGTCCCTCTATCCCCAAAACCCTAAAAAGGCCCGTTGGCCTCTTTAATTATTTATCCGTTCATTAGCAATTCAGACTTTGTTATGTTTCTCATTCATTCGACTCTTTCACAAGCGTATTTGAGCGGAAATTTGATTTCTTATCACAAGGCTTGTGGTATATATTCTATATGATAGACGTACAAACGAACATCCTTGCGCAAGTAATCTGTGAAATTTGAATGATTAACTGTCTACTGTACTGAAACTTCGAAAGGCTTATCCAAGCCCTGAAATTTCGTATATCTTCAAAAAGAAGACTTTGGAATACCTTTTTTCTTATTTACAATTGACATAGACCAAAGTCATCTATTAAAATAAGGATAATGTGTCGGAAATGGCCGGGATAGCTCAGTTGGTAGAGCAGAGGACTGAAAATCCTCGTGTCACCAGTTCAAATCTGGTTCTTGGCACATCATGAATTTGTATGAGTATCTATTCTACGGATTCATTAATAATATAGATCATGAAAAATACTGATACATGATGATGTCTGGAAATCTACCCTTTAACTAAACTATATATATTTTTTACTCTATTTATAGATGTCGAAAATAGACAAGTAAAGATAAAGAGGATATTTATAGAAATATGTAAAGGATGTATATAGATATGTAAAAGAAAAGAATTTTCTTTTGTTTCCTCTTCTTTTTTATTTGTTCATACTCTGTCTCCTGGCGTTCAATTCCTATTTTATACATATTTGAAAGTTTCAATTAGTTCCTTATAAGACCCAAAAGTCTAGTCTAGGGGAGTTGAAAGGCGGGAATGGCCAAGATTCATCTCAGATACAGTACAAATAGAATCCGATTCTCTTTTCATATTATATTTCTTCATTTCACCCTATGTGACTTTTTAAAGCACATCTATAAGTCATATGCGTGATACATAGTTCATAATGCAGAACTCATTTAGTTCATCCTATTAGCTTGTGGCTCATCCAAAATAAGTATCTTACAAATTGGATAATCTCACCAAATCTCTAATTGTATTTTTTTTAATCAATAATAATAAGATGAATGAGACTTCAATTACTATGCTATATCTATAAGAGAACGTAAAAATGTATTTGAATATCTTGAGTTGTCGAAGTGAAGATTAGTTTCGTATTATTTAATGAGCATCTTGTATTTCATAAAAATTGGGGGCAATATAATCCTTACGTAAGGGCCATCCTACCCAACTTTCAGGCATTAAGATACGCTTTAGACGTGGATGATTATCATAAGAAATTCCCAACATATCATAAGATTCCCTTTCTGGAAAATCCGCACTTTTCCAAACCCAGAAAACAGACGGAATTTTAGGATTTATCCTTGCGGCAAATACTTTTATGCATACCTCTTCCGGTTGATCTATACCATACTCGATTCTCGTAAGATGATACACACTAGCTAACAGTCCGCCTGGTGCTACATCATAAGCACATTGGGAACGTAGATAATTGTAACCATATACATATAAAATGACTGCAATGGAATGCCATTCCTCGGGCTTTATTTGTAAAGTCTCTATTCCTTGGTAATCGAAACCCAAAGATCTATGAACCAGTCCATGTTTGACTAGCCAAGAAGACAAATTACCCTGCATCTTCTCCCCCCCCCATTTTTTTATTTTTATTTGTATAAGTATTTCCCATTTACAATGAAAAATTGATGAAGATTCACTCGTTCTTTGCTTTGTTATTCTGTACAAAAAAAGTATACGGCCTAATTTACTAATTCGTAGGAAGAGACTGCACTTTTGTATTTGAAAAAAGTTTCAGGAGGGATGATCTCTGAAGTAGATGATGGTTGATAGAGTAATCCTTGATCGTAATTTCCAGTATTAGTACTTGGGCCAACATGAAATTTGTGATTGGTAGTAAAACACCGATTTTCCTCTTGAGACTTAATTCGATCTTCATAGATTTCTCGAGATATTTTCTTACGAAGTTTTGTTATAGCATCTATAACAGCCTCGGGTTTAGGCGGACAACCCGGCAAATACACATCGACAGGAATTAACTTATCGACTCCCCGAACAGTACTATAAGAATCGGTACTGAACATCCCTCCTGTAATTGTACATGCTCCCATAGCAATAACATATTTTGGTTCAGGCATTTGCTCATATAATCTTACTAAAGAAGGAGCCATTTTCATTGTTACCGTACCCGCTGTTAAAATTAAGTCTGCCTGTCTAGGACTAGATCTTGGTACCAGTCCATAACGATCAAAGTCGAATCGTGAACCTATTAATGAAGCGAATTCAATGAAGCAACAACTGGTACCATAGAGAAGCGGCCATAAACTGGAGAGTCTTGACCAATTTGAAAGATCATTTGATGTAGTTGAAATAACTGAAGTTTGGGTTGTTCGATCAAGTAAGGGAAACTCGATGGAATTCATAACTGTCTCAATGTTTTTTTTAATTGTCTGAATATTCAAAAACTAAGACCATTCCAATGCTCCTTTTCGCCATGCATAAACTAAACCGACAATTAGGATAAGCACGAAAATTAAAGCTTCTATAAAGACGGATACCCCTAATACATCAAAACTCATTGCCCACGGATAAAGAAAAACTGTTTCAACATCAAAAACAACAAAAACTAGAGCAAACATATAATAACGGATTCTAAATTGTACCCAAGCATCGCCCATTGGTTCTATTCCCGATTCATAACTCGAAAGTTTCTCTGGCTCTTTGCTAAGAGGGGCTAAAACTCCAGAAATTAGAAATGCCAAAATAGGAATAAGACTTGATATTATTAGAAATACCCAGAAAATATCATATTCGTAAAGCAGAAACATAAACG
>NW_026124606.1:15000-28646 GCF_025177605.1 Cucumis melo | reverse complement strand
ATCATCAGGGTAATGATCCATCAACCTGCTAGTTCTTTTTATGAGGCACAAACGGTAGAATTTATCCTGGAAGCGAAAGAACTACTGAGGCTGCGCGAAATCCTCACAAGGGTTTATGTACAAAGAACAGGCAAACCCTTATGGGTTATATCCGAAGACATGGAAAGGGATGTTTTTATGTCAGCAACAGAAGCCCAAGCTCATGGAATTGTTGATCTTGTAGCGGTTGAATAACAAATAGCAGGTATTTCACGCAAAAATCCGAAATTTTCGATTTTCTCTTTTTACCGGGGTTAATATATTACTATTAATCATATTAATTATTAATATCGAATATAGAAGTAATTCATAATCATCCGGTTAGGATTGATCTAAACCAACTCATTATGTATACAATTCAACATGCCAACTATTAAACAACTTATTAGAAACACAAGACAGCCAATCAGAAATGTCACCAAATCGCCCGCCCTTCGGGGATGCCCTCAGCGTCGAGGAACATGTACTAGGGTGTATGTGCGACTCGTTTAGACCATGGACCGGGACAAAAGAAAGTACAAAATTTTTCCCGTATCAGTTATAAGTACAGTGAATAGGATAGAATGAATGGAAGAAATCCGTTCACTACCGAAAATAAATAAACAAAGATTTATCGTATCCTTTTATTGTGTATCAAATTTATGGTTTCTATTGGTGCAAATCCAATCATCTCTATTTTCAATTTTAGATGAGAAAGAATTCCCCATTGGTAACAAATGCTTATCCATTAAGCAGAGGAAATCCTATTTAACAGAAGGATTATAGCCTTATTCTTCCAAGAACGGACTAAGAGGGTCAGCTACCCAACCAATCTTCATAATTAAATACCGTTACTGTATAGGTAGATCTCGTTGTGAAAGACCGATTACTAGATAATTCATGGGTAGAGCCAAAGAGGGTGAACTGTACAAGTTAACAATAACATTGATGAAATAAAAGAAGGAGCTCCGGTGTATAGAGAGGACCTCACCGTTTAAGAAGTAACCATAGAAACGAAGGAACCCACTATTTCTTTATCCATTTCTATTTTTATTTATTTACTCTATTTTTGTTTTTTATACCTAGTAAAAATACTATTTCGTATTTTGGGGTGATTAGAACAAAAAAAGAAATAGTGGTCGGGAAGGTTATAGTAGCAAAAGCCATTGGAATTTTTATTTTATACATTGGAAAAATACGTTTTGTTATTAATAGACTAGGAAAGGAGAAAGGAATAACTGAAAGAAAGGAAATCCATTAGTTATTCATCAAAGTTTCATTTATTCAATGACTAGAATTAAACGAGGATATATAGCTCGGAGACGTAGAACAAAAATTCGTTTATTTGCATCAAGCTTTCGAGGGGCTCATTCAAGACTTACTCGAACTATTACTCAACAGAAAATAAGAGCTTTGGCTTCAGCTTATCGGGATAGAGGTAGGCAAAAAAGAAATTTTCGACAGTTGTGGATCGCTCGAATAAATGCAGTAATTCGATCTAATAAGGTAGACTACAGTTATAGTAGATTCATACACAATCTGTACAAGAGGCAGTTGCTTCTTAATCGTAAAATACTTGCCCAAATCGCGATATTAAATAGAAATTGTCTTTATATGATTTCCAATGAGATCATAAAATACGAAGATTGCAAAGAATCCAGCGGAATGCTTAAAATGGAGTTCTCTGGAGAATGAACTCCGAGAAGGTAGAGTAGAAATTAGTATGATAAAATATGATAAAGTGGTCAAAATGAGCAAATATGTTCAATAAAAAAAAAACGATTTATTCTTCTTCCACTATTCTTTCTTTTTCTTACGACACGACAATCGAATCTAGATTTTCGGATTTTTCGAACAAAGAATCAATCTGCGGTTGAGTTTGGATTAGAATTTTAATTCAATTAAAGAGTAAGCTAAGTCTATTTATTCCTGGTTCTAAGACCAATAGTTCTAGCGGTCGACTCGCTTCTTTCAAATTGTTTCTCATTATTAAGAAAAGGTAACAAAGATAAAATACGAGCTTGTTTTATAGCAATAGTAATTAAGCGTTGCTGTTTTAAGGTCAATCTATTTACCCGTCTAGATAATATTTTTCCTTGTTCACTAATAAATCGACTAATTAAACTCATGTTTCTATAATCAATTCGATCCCCCGATGGAATCGGGGGCAAACGCCTACGAAAAGATCGTTTGGATTTAAGAAAGAGTCGCTTGGATTTATCCATGGTTTTTTTATTCCTTATCCCGAAAATCCTATTTCTTAATTCTAAATCATTTTAGATCCGATCGAAATAGGATTTGGTTTGTTTATATTTAAATCTAAAATATGTCTAATATATGTAATTTTTCATCTTCCTTGGATTGGAAAAGGGTGACACACAGCCGATCGGTTCGATCTATTTCTTTATCTCCCCATGAATCGTATGTTTGTAACACCGGGGACAGAATTTTCTCAATTCCAATCGACTAGGCGTATTGTGTCGATTCTTTTGAGTAATATATCTGGAAATCCCTATTGATTCCTTATTAACACCGTTTCGAACACAACGAGTACATTCCAAAATAACAGTTACTCGGGCATCTTTACCCTTGGCCATGAACCTCCCTTGGATTTTTGATTCACGCAACTCTTCCATTTTCCGATCCAAAATGAAGAAAAAAAGAAAAATTGGTAACTCGAAATAAAATTATGAAAGATTTCGTTACAATCAAATATTAAAATATAGTAATACAATAATTTCTAAATTTAGAATCGCAGTACAGTTTTTCATTTAAGTATTTTGTATGATATTGTTGCCCTAGCCATCACATTTTCATTTTCGTTCTCACTCTTTTATTAATTAAATTTGAACCTGGCGCCGCGTCCGAGTTTGACTGAGGTTGAATCCATTTTGATTCTTTCTAACTTATTCTAAGTCTAAAAACTCTAAAAAAAAGAAGGGGGAAGGGGATTAGTCAAAGATATTTGATTGTTTTTCTAATCTTCTTCACCCCTTCCCAAGTCAATAACTAGAATGAAAAAAACGGGAATACCAACGCATCCGGGAATAAACGATTGATCTCGATTAATAGACCCGCTAAAGCCCCGAACCATATAGTACTTACTACCGGTGCCACGGAGAGATATGTTTTTAGATCTCGCATTGAAAACCCTCCTACTTTATAGTAATTTGTAATACATACTGGTATTACATACCATCAAATGTATATATAGTTAATAACCGCTTGTATTGTCCGCGGAATTCCTAATTCAAATTGAAATGTACAACAGTTCAATTCGGTAGATATTCCCTTTTTTATTAAAAAAAATATGTAGCTTTCCGCCCCACCCCAAATATTCATTTTTCTTTACGGCGGATTTAATATTTATTATTTCATACGTATATAAGTCTTTTTATTATTTTTATTATATTTTATATATGATATGAGACAAAAAAGAAGAAATGGCAAGATAATTTGTGTATACCAATGGAGGAAATAAATAAAAAATGTGGAAAACAAGACAGGGATTCTCTACAATAACACTGTAGACCAATTGAAAGGGATGTAGCGCAGCTTGGTAGCGCGTTTGTTTTGGGTACAAAATGTCACGGGTTCAAATCCTGTCATCCCTACCTATTACTTATCTTCTGAACAGTAACGAGGAATCAATTGAGATCCATAAAAATTGAACATACATATATCGAATCAATCTTTTTTTATTTAATTTTATGATATTCTCTATGATAATATATGTATCGAAGATATATTCGGGTTGCTTTTAGTTTGATAATAAAACGCTCTTAGTTCAGTTCGGTAGAACGCGGGTCTCCAAAACCCGATGTCGTAGGTTCAAATCCTATAGAGCGTGATTCGATTCTTGTTGTTGTTAAATCAAAATGATACTGAAATAATTCAACAGAAATCAAAATTTTACCTCCTATAAAGCAAGTAGGGGGTCAATCAAAAAAAAGAACTGTTAATTAATCAAAGGTCCAACTGATCCCCCCGTCTGTATTGTAAATATGCGGTCACAAATAATCCAGCCAAAGTAATAGGAATTAGACCTAATACGATTCCAAATAGAAAAACTTCAATCATTTCAATTTAGTTGAACGAGGAAAAGGAGAGGTAATATCTATCCTTAAAATATTAATCGGTATTGCCCATGAATCTCAATGACCAAGAATTCGAAATTGAATTGACAAGGTAAAGAACTCTACAATATATAGAATATATTGAATAACACCGAAATCTTTCTTTTTTTTGAATTGTGCATTCAATGAATTTTAATCAAATAAGTCGTATCTTGTTCAGACCGATAAATAGAGCTGAGGTTATAGTTAAAACTGCTAGTAGAAAACCGAAATAACTAGTGATAGTAGGCATGACGAGGCTAAATGAAATACGTTATTTTTATCCATATGTTTATAAAGCACTTCCCTAAGTTTCTATTTTTGAAAGATACGCGGATGGATAAGTAAAAATACTAATTGAAAAAATATATTCAATTGAAAGTTTTTGATTCATCTATTATTATGATTATAGATGATACTAACAAAAATCTTGTGACATAGGTAAGAAATCAATTCATCATCTGTCTCTCTATCCCGCAATTCGGAATCAAGGGATTCATTGAACAACTCTTGAGTTTTCAAAACAAATATTCTTATTATAAAGAATTTATAAACAATAATTTAATATATAAATCTAGTAAATATATAAATCTATTAAATGGATTCTAAATAATTAGAAAGAAAAAAAAAAAAAAAAAAAGAAAAATAATAAATAAACTATGTTGTGTAACTTGATTCCAAAAATGAAATGCTCTTTGAATCGCTGAAGAATGAATGACCTTATAATGCCCTTTATTTATGAAATTGTATTCCCACTAATTAGATTTTATGTAGTGGGTTCATTTCCATAAAATCTTTTTTAAAAAGAAAAAAAGTATCGCACGATCAGATCACTCGAAACTAGGTTCTCCATTTATTCTTATTCTTTCCATATTAAAAACATTCTTCTAATTAGTTGAAGAACGATCGTTTGAGTCTAATATAAAACAATAATGCGTGCATTACGAATATTTATTATTCTTCTATTCGTTGTTCTGTTTCGTTCATCGAATCCTATGTACTACTGTTACTTGTTACTGGACGACTAACCAATTCCTTAAAATAAAAAAAGATTCAAACAAAAATATAACTACAAACACAAAAGAAATATTTCGAGATTTCACGTCTAATTTCATTGAATTTTGGGACTATTAGAATCTGCTTCCTAAATTATTATAAACCAACCAGTCGGATTCACATTTTACCCAATCTTCGCTTTCTAGCCCGAAGCCAATAACCGATAGAATCCTTAATACTACAGACAGGCATTTTCAGAATTTTCTATTGAATGAATGGTATATGATTCTACATCGACAAGCAGCAAGAAAAGAAGAAACAAATTATATTATTTAGTTTTAGTGCTTCATTTTGATACTTATTGTGAAATTGCGTTGCTGCGTCAGAAGAAGGATAGCTATACTGATTCGGTATACTCTAAAAACACCCTCGGTACAATATTGACGATCTTACAAAGATAAAATTTCAGTTAATTTCCATTTACTGATCTCATCTTTTACGGAATCGATCCCCCTTTTGACTGTACAAGAATATGTGGAGCTCGGCATGTCTGGAAGCACAGGAGAACGTTCTTTTGCTGATATTATCACCAGTATTCGATACTGGGTCATTCATAGCATTACTATACCTTCTCTATTCATTGCAGGTTGGTTATTCGTCAGCACGGGTTTAGCTTACGATGTTTTTGGAAGCCCTCGTCCAAATGAGTATTTTACAGAGAGCCGACAAGGAATTCCATTAATAACTGGCCGTTTTGATTCTTTGGAACAACTCGATGAATTTAGTAGATCTTTTTAGGAGGACCAAATGACTATCGATAAAACTTATCCTATTTTTACAGTGCGATGGTTAACTGTTCACGGACTAGCTGTACCTACCGTTTCTTTTTTAGGGTCAATATCAGCAATGCAATTCATCCAACGATAAACCTAATCCGAATTATAGAGCTATGACACAATCAAATCCGAACGAACAAAATGTTGAATTGAATCGTACCAGTCTTTACTGGGGGTTATTACTCATTTTTGTACTTGCTGTTTTATTTTCCAATTATTTCTTCAATTAAATAAAAGAAAATACTAAATAATAGTACGAATTATCTTATCCCATTCGGAAGGATATCATCTCATAATTATCTATGACTGTTTCTGTCTCTAGCACGACCACTTGATGAAATGGGGAGGGAAGTGGGACAAATGGCCGAGACTACTGGAAGGATTCCTCTTTGGATAATCGGTACTGTAACTGGTATTCCTGTGATCGGTTTAGTTGGTATTTTCTTTTATGGTTCATATTCCGGCTTAGGTTCATCTCTGTAATAATCGGATGAACTGAGTTGGAGACATGAAAGCGTAAGAACTCAACAGGATCCCCCTCAAATCAGAAAAAAAGAGGGGGTAGGTCCCGTTGAGCTCTTACTAATTAGAATTAGACTAATTTATTCATATAAATGAAAAAATGGATCTTTCCTATTTTTTCAAAAAACTTCATTTCTTTCTGATTCTGAATTGCTTCAAAAAAAAAATTGATTCAGACCATCTCTTTCGCGATCGTATCGGTCGATACTTTCATTTCAAAGCGAAAAAAAGAAAGAGAGAATCACTCGATTCCCTCTTTCTGGATGATACAATCCCAATATAACAATATTATATTTCTATCGATCAGATATCACAAACCCTTTAAATAGATTAAAATATACTAATAGAATTTTCTATAGTTATTTTAATATAAAATAGAATTGAAAAATTCATTGAATTTGTTCACTACTTATGTAATAAATCGAAAAAAAGGTTCTGATAAACCGGGAAAAATTGAAACTAAGAATAGAGATCTTTGACGAACGGGATCAAGAATAATTCATTAGTTTATTATTTCGACACCAGAACAAGAAAAGGAATTTTTCTGGTATCGAATACTAGAAAGATGCATAATTCCTTCTAGAATCCTTTGTTCCCTTCATTTTTTTTCTATTCTCCATTTACTTATCTTATTTTTAATATCTACTCTATTTTTATTCTATTAGAATAAAAATAGACACATTCAATGACATTTCAATCTGGCACCAGTGACATAATAATCATAATAATACCGCTCCTATTTGTATTGTAAAAAACAAAGAAATAAAGAAGAGGTAAAATAGTCTTCCTGACAATATAATATCCATACTATGACTAGTAATGCGGTACAAGTAATTACCGAAATAGGGTCGAAAAAGAATAAAAAAAAAAACAAGGGAAAAAGTTTTTCATAATTTTTTGATCATACATAATTAAATTATAGAATTGCCAACAAGAATTTGGTTTTTTTTACGAACTTTATTTGATAAATCCCCAGATTTAGAAATTCATTTCGGACAATTGAACCTTCTCAAACTGTTTCTTTTTAAGAACTAAAAAGATTTGTGCCAAAATAACAGATGCAAAAAAGAACAAAAGGCCTTGGACACGTAATGGATCTTGAAGGACGATTTCCGCATCTCCCTGACCAAATCCTCCCACATTAGGATTACTCGTTAATGGTTGATCAAGTTTGATGGATTCGCCCTCTGAAACAAGAAGTTCTGGTCCTGGAGGGATAATATCAACCACTTGACGCCCATTCGCTGCATCCACTATGGTTATTTCATATCCTCCTTTTTCTTTTCGTATTATTTTGCTTACTATCCCTGCTGCTGTAGCATTATAAACATTATTATTACTCTTACTCCCGTCGGGATAAATCTGACCCCTTCCCCTGTTCCCGCCTACGTATATGGGATATTTTAAGAAGTGAACATCTTTCTTAGTCGCAGGGTCCGGGGAAAGAATAGGAAAGGTGATTTCACTATATTTCTGACCAGGAACAGGACCTATCACAAGAATATTTTTTTTAGTGGGACGATAGCTCTGAAAAGAAAGATTGCCCATCTTTTCTTTAATCTCGGGAGAAATACGATCGGGGGGGGCTAATTCAAACCCCTCGGGTAAAATAAGAACAGCCCCCACATTCAAACCACCCTTTTTACCATTCGCAAGAACTTGTTTCAGTTGCATATCATAAGGAATTCGAACAACTGCTTCAAATACAGTATCAGGAAGTACCGCTTGTGGAACCTCGATATCCACGGGCTTATTAGCTAAATGGCAGTTGGCGCAGACAATACGGCCGGTTGCTTCTCGTGGATTTTCATAACCCTGTTGTGCAAAAATGGGATATGCATTTGAAACGGGTGCCCAAGTTATTATATATATCATGAGTGATACGGAAATAGATCGAGTAATCTCTTCCTTTATCGAAGAAAAGGTATTTCTAGTTTGCATGGTCCAATCATTGAGCCCAAAAATTTCTACAATAAAATTAGGTAGGTCCCTAGTATAGTTCCCTATCCATGATTCTGCTATTTACTGAAATAAAGTTACTCGAATATAGGAGGCATCCTTCGCGATGGGTAGAAGGAATAAGTACAATTTTGAATGTTTTACTTATGTACAAAGTAACAAACATTATATTTTTCAGTCATTCATTGAATGATAAATCACTACAAGTGAGGGAGATACACGATTTAAATAACGGAAGATCCAATATTTTAAAATTGTGTCAAGAATGACTGGAAAAGTGGAAACAAGACCGGATATAATTTGATCGTTATGAGAAAATCCAAAATCTTTGTAGACAGAACCAATCATTAGTTCCCAACCATGGGGTGAATGAAATCCTATACATAAATCAGTTAATAAAAGAATAGAAAAAGCTTTTATTGTGTCGCTTAAGTTATATAGGAACTCTTGAACCCAAGAGTTAAGAATAACAAGTTCTTCATTACCAAGAATAGAATAACCACTTAGAATAACGAAACAGATTATATTTGTCGAGAAGTGCAAAATCATATGGATACGATCCTCATTGTGCATCTTGATCAATTGGATCGTTTCTTTGTAGATTCCGATACGAAGCTTTTGTAGATGTGTTTCTGGGTATTCCTTTAGCATTTCGTCCAAGAGAAAGAGTTCCTCTAATTCTAGAACTTTTTTTATAATACTCTTTTCTTGAATATCATTCAAAAAAATTTCGGATTGACCAGTATTCCACCAATTAGTAACCCAAGATTCTAGGCTTTTATTAAATGAAAGAGAGATCCACCAGGGCAAAAATACTATAGATGCAAGATATAGAAGGGGAATGAATGCTTTCTTTTTTTCCATTTTTTCGTCTCTTTTATTTTTTAATGAACTCACTTCATTCGTTAACTCTCTACACTACTAATATTTATATCAAACATAAGTTCTATTACAAGTCATATGCATACTATTATGAATCCATTCCCTGTTTTTTAGTTTTTGATTTGTGATTTATTAGTTAATCCTTGAATTTCGAAATAATACAGAAAGAAAATAACAAAGAATCCACTTTTTTTTGTTACTGTGCAGTTGATTTACATACGGATCAAAATTTCGGACAAAGAAAGTTTTCTGGCTGTTCCGTATACGTCTGCTTTGGGTCAAATGAGCATTCTGAAGAAATTCCAGTTAAGTTATTATACTATTACTATGGTCTATAAAAAAGACTATTCTTTCATTTCAGTTTTATCCCTCTTGCTACGAACAAAATTCATTCTGAACTTCATTTTTCAAAAAACTTCAATTGGTACACGCAAGAAATAGGCCAATTCGGCAGCCTTTTGCTCAATTTCTCGTGGGGTCAGATTCTGATCGGTACGCGTCAAGGGAATGGCCCCTTGGCCTCTTATTTCCATATAAAGGACACGACGTGCATAAATACCCTCTTTAACTTCTATTCTGATGGACTGAATGTCTTTCATAAGGAATCGTAGGAAGATTCGACGATTTTTTCCAGGAAACCCCCAACGAAAAATAGACACTATTTCTTCTTTTCTATCGAATCGATCATAACCGCTACCTACATTCCACAAAATTGTGCACCACAAATAGGAGCTAATAAAGAGACCGGCAATCCCATAGAAAGACATTACGATCCCCTGTGGAAAAAAAATTATTTGCTGAGACGGAAATAAAGCTATCAAATCCCTACCAAGATAACTGGAAGTTCCAACCAATAAAAACCCTAATGAACCTAAAAAAAGGATAAAGGCCCAGCAGAAATTGCTGATTTTTCGAGATCCTCTTATAAATTCTATCCATATACGTTCTGATCGCCAATTCATACTAGATCTCGTTGCATTTTATTGGAATTAAGAGAATCAAAAAAAATCTATTTTACTTTTTTTGTTTCCGAAGTAACTCTAATCAACTAGCACTATTTTGATGTGAACCTTTACTTTAGATCTAAGTAATTCATCGAATTACTTAGATCTAAAATAATAACATCACCTTTATATGATTCCCTATAGATACCTACATCCATATAGGTATATTGATTTTATATCTCAAACATTTGTCGCCCGATCTCTTATCTATTTTCTATTTTGAAACTTATCTATTTTCTATTTTGAAATACTTCTAATTGATTTCCTCAGATATCATGTTTACGTATGTATAATCGCTTATGTTTGGAGTAAGCCACATGTTAGATTCTAGTCTACTAAATAGATAGCTGTGTTATCGTCAAAGTCTAAGTTTTGAAAAAAAAAAATAGACAGCATATTTAAAAAATCTTGTTTTTTTGAACATGAAGAAATAAAGAAGCCATTGCAATTGCCGGAAATACTAGGCCCACTAAAGGCACAAAAATAGAGGGTAAGGTGGTGAGAGTTGTCATAGAATGGATACCTCGACTTAATATTTTCATTGTTATATTAATAGTTTTACCTGTTATTTATTGATTGTTATAAAAGGTATCTTATAATTATACTAATTCAATATATAATTATACTAAGTAATATCTACGTGAGTATATATAGAAAAGGAATGAGGAATGTCGAATTAAATAAATGGACTTACTCATCTTTCGACATGAGATATATGTATCATAATAGACGTTTGCATTATTTTAGTTATTATCTTGTCTTAGCATTTTTTTTTAATAAAATTTCATAAAGATTTTCGTACAAATTCCCAAAAAGGTAGTTATAATCCGATCCAACAACAAGGATTCTTAGTAAAACTAGAGATCCGCTAGAGATGTAGAAAGATGCAAGACTCTATGCCGCTATTTGCTATAGTTGAAGTATATATACACATGTAATGTTAAGAAGGGAGCATGAAATTCATTTTCTTCCCCGTGCCAAATTTTGCGGAAGAAATAAAAAAAAAAAGAATTCATTTTTTAAGTTAAGTAAGGCTTTACTTGATTGAATTTTGATTCGAGGGAACGAAAGCGTGGAGCTGAAATAACTCACTCACAACACCTTTTAAAGGATTACGTGGTACGATTAGATCGAATAAGCCCTTATCGAATAAAGATTCAGCCTCCTGTGAACCCTCAGGGACTGCCTTATTCAATGTTTGTTCAATTACTCTTTTACCCGCAAATGCGATGTAGGCATTCGGTTCGGCAATAATGATATCCCCCAACATACCAAAACTAGCTGTCACCCCACCAGTAGTAGGAGATGTAAGGATTGCTACATAGAATAATTTTTTATTTGATTGATAATCATATAAAGCGGAAGATATTTTTGCCATTTGCATCAAGCTCAAACTTCCTTCTTGCATGCGTGCTCCTCCCGAAGCACACACTAAAATAAGAGGTAAAAATTGATTGGTAGCATACTCGATCAAACGGGTGATTTTCTCTCCTACTACGGATCCCATACTACCCCCTATAAACTGAAAATCCATAACCCCAATTGCTACTGGAATATCATTTAATTTACCTGTGCCTGTTTGAATAGCCTCAGTTAATCCTGTCTTTCTTTGATAAGAAGAAAGACGATCTTTATAAGTATAAAGTTGATTCTCCGAATCAAATTGAATGGGATCCAAAGAGACCATGTCTTCATCCATAGGGTCCCAAGTACCTGGATCAATCAAAAGTTCGATTCTATCTGAACTACTCATTTTCAAATGGTATCCACATTGTTGACAAATATTCATTTTTGATTTAAAAATTTTCTTATAATTTAATCCATAACAATTTTCGCATTGAACCCACAAATGCCTGTATTTTTTAGTTAGATCTAGATCATTAGAACGTTCTGTTGTAGTTAAATTTTTTCTATGCGTGCTAGTTCTTATACTGAAACTCTCACTTTGACTACTATTTCCACCTTCAGCACAAATAGAACTATAAATGTAACTGTCACTGTAATTGTGACTACCACTTAAAATGTAACTATCAATACAGATTTGAGTCCAAAGATAACTGTCAATGCAACTATTAATGTGATTATTCCAACTATATTTAGTATCATACATGTACTGATCATAGTGGGAATCATCACTCTTAGATACATTATTTTGATAAGTAGAGTTCCGAAAACTATAAAAAGAACTTTCTAGTTCACTTACAAAAGAAGGATCATTGTCAATCTCAAAAATTTGATTTTCAATATCCAAATAGATGGAATAACTGCAGCTATTACTATCCCTAACTAAAAAAGTGTCATCAGATATGAAATTCCGAATGCCGACTAAATCATCAACAGTACTGTAACTAGAATTGTAACTATCACTATGACTAGGAATGTTTTTATTCATATTATTTATAATTGATCCTTCACTTTCAATAGGACCAAGACTATTGATTGATTTATTTAGCCTACACCTGTATTCTAACTTCCCTTTAGACAACATCGAATTTAACCATCTTTTTTCCATAGAGCTTTCTTGCCCCTATTTACATGAAAATACAATAGCTGAATAGTCATTCGATAAAAAAGAAATCATTTAAATATCTCATTTCCTATCAGAATAGGATCTAAATCCAATCACTAGGATTATTAAGTATTAACGAGTCGGTCTTAAAAAAAAAAGGTTCCGTTATATATAGTGAAGTGATACTTAGCGTTCTCTCAAAAGAGAATTATTTTTTTTTTCAATTAAATCAATTCAATTATTAATTTATAAATAGTGGTTTCTCACCGGTTATGTCAAATTGTCAAATTCACATAAAAAAAATCGTTGTTATCCCTATGAATATGAAGAACTTTTTTCGTAAAATCTCGTCTACTAAAAAATTTGTATTCCAAGACAGAACAAAAAGGACAATATACAGGATGGGGTAGAAGAAGTTGTGATACTTGGCTCGATCCCGGATCTGAAACGACGCTACGGGATATAATATATTAAATATTAAATGACTACACCAATCCTAAGGATCCATAGGCTTAATTGCGGATCCAGCACAACAATAAAAATTTTTAAGTTGTTTCGTCTTATATTTTTATTTCAATTTTCTATTTTGTATATCTAGTAAAAAAGATATACAATAATATCTTTGTATTGTATTCGGCTCAATCCTTTTAGTAAAAGATTGAGCCGAATTTAGTTTAATTGAAAGTCAATTAAAAGAACGAAGAGTAATTACTGGATTACAAAGTATCCATTGCCTCAAATTGTATCCATTGCCTCAAATTCAAATTTGATCTCCTTCCATACTTCACAAGCAGCAGCTAGTTCA
>NW_026124606.1:0-10000 GCF_025177605.1 Cucumis melo | reverse complement strand
TCTTTGAAACAGTTCAAATCATTTTGATAATAATAAGTTTGATCTGTTTTACCGAGAAGGTCTACGGTTCGAGTCCGTATAGCCCTATATTATTAATAATTCAAAAATAGAATCGTTTTCCTTTCCTCATTATTGTTTGTATTGTTTGTAATTGGCCACTTGATTTGGTTCATCATTAATGTCTTATCTTTGTAGATGAATTACATATGAAAATTTTCCTATTTTCCCATACAAAATCAAGAAATTAGTAATACTTCTTTTCTTTGGGATACCTACCCAATTCTAGTAAATTTTTGGAGTCAAAATCATGACATGAAACCGGTTAAAAACTCCACCATAACCCAATGCAAATCGAATGCACTAGTAAATCACATGGATCTAGGAACGACTTACTGTATTTTATTTGTGGACAAGCTAGAGTTTGAGAAACGAAGATCTTTGGTAACTTTCATTGTAAACATTCTCAAATAGGCTTTTCTGTTGGTATACCTTATCTAGTAAAGCACAAAACTAAAGTAGTCGTCTTCTCTTTCCTTCTTCAATCACTAAAAGTTCCTAAATGGAAATTCCGACTATATGTATCCTCTCTATATAAATATATAATATTTAATATATATTTATTATGGATATAATAGATATTATATAAATAGGATTATAGTGGATGAATCTTCAAACGAGACATGTACCGATCGACTAATCCGGTATATTTTCCACATTGATAGGAGTACGTTTATGTTTCTGCTTTACGAATATGATATTTTCTGGGTATTTCTAATAATATCAAGTCTTATTCCTATTTTGGCATTTCTAATTTCTGGAGTTTTAGCCCCTCTTAGCAAAGAGCCAGAGAAACTTTCGAGTTATGAATCGGGAATAGAACCAATGGGCGATGCTTGGGTACAATTTAGAATCCGTTATTATATGTTTGCTCTAGTTTTTGTTGTTTTTGATGTTGAAACAGTTTTTCTTTATCCGTGGGCAATGAGTTTTGATGTATTAGGGGTATCCGTCTTTATAGAAGCTTTAATTTTCGTGCTTATCCTAATTGTCGGTTTAGTTTATGCATGGCGAAAAGGAGCATTGGAATGGTCTTAGTTTTTGAATATTCAGACAATTAAAAAAAACATTGAGACAGTTATGAATTCCATCGAGTTTCCCTTACTTGATCGAACAACCCAAACTTCAGTTATTTCAACTACATCAAATGATCTTTCAAATTGGTCAAGACTCTCCAGTTTATGGCCGCTTCTCTATGGTACCAGTTGTTGCTTCATTGAATTCGCTTCATTAATAGGTTCACGATTCGACTTTGATCGTTATGGACTGGTACCAAGATCTAGTCCTAGACAGGCAGACTTAATTTTAACAGCGGGTACGGTAACAATGAAAATGGCTCCTTCTTTAGTAAGATTATATGAGCAAATGCCTGAACCAAAATATGTTATTGCTATGGGAGCATGTACAATTACAGGAGGGATGTTCAGTACCGATTCTTATAGTACTGTTCGGGGAGTCGATAAGTTAATTCCTGTCGATGTGTATTTGCCGGGTTGTCCGCCTAAACCCGAGGCTGTTATAGATGCTATAACAAAACTTCGTAAGAAAATATCTCGAGAAATCTATGAAGATCGAATTAAGTCTCAAGAGGAAAATCGGTGTTTTACTACCAATCACAAATTTCATGTTGGCCCAAGTACTAATACTGGAAATTACGATCAAGGATTACTCTATCAACCATCATCTACTTCAGAGATCATCCCTCCTGAAACTTTTTTCAAATACAAAAGTGCAGTCTCTTCCTACGAATTAGTAAATTAGGCCGTATACTTTTTTTGTACAGAATAACAAAGCAAAGAACGAGTGAATCTTCATCAATTTTTCATTGTAAATGGGAAATACTTATACAAATAAAAATAAAAAAATGGGGGGGGGAGAAGATGCAGGGTAATTTGTCTTCTTGGCTAGTCAAACATGGACTGGTTCATAGATCTTTGGGTTTCGATTACCAAGGAATAGAGACTTTACAAATAAAGCCCGAGGAATGGCATTCCATTGCAGTCATTTTATATGTATATGGTTACAATTATCTACGTTCCCAATGTGCTTATGATGTAGCACCAGGCGGACTGTTAGCTAGTGTGTATCATCTTACGAGAATCGAGTATGGTATAGATCAACCGGAAGAGGTATGCATAAAAGTATTTGCCGCAAGGATAAATCCTAAAATTCCGTCTGTTTTCTGGGTTTGGAAAAGTGCGGATTTTCCAGAAAGGGAATCTTATGATATGTTGGGAATTTCTTATGATAATCATCCACGTCTAAAGCGTATCTTAATGCCTGAAAGTTGGGTAGGATGGCCCTTACGTAAGGATTATATTGCCCCCAATTTTTATGAAATACAAGATGCTCATTAAATAATACGAAACTAATCTTCACTTCGACAACTCAAGATATTCAAATACATTTTTACGTTCTCTTATAGATATAGCATAGTAATTGAAGTCTCATTCATCTTATTATTATTGATTAAAAAAAATACAATTAGAGATTTGGTGAGATTATCCAATTTGTAAGATACTTATTTTGGATGAGCCACAAGCTAATAGGATGAACTAAATGAGTTCTGCATTATGAACTATGTATCACGCATATGACTTATAGATGTGCTTTAAAAAGTCACATAGGGTGAAATGAAGAAATATAATATGAAAAGAGAATCGGATTCTATTTGTACTGTATCTGAGATGAATCTTGGCCATTCCCGCCTTTCAACTCCCCTAGACTAGACTTTTGGGTCTTATAAGGAACTAATTGAAACTTTCAAATATGTATAAAATAGGAATTGAACGCCAGGAGACAGAGTATGAACAAATAAAAAAGAAGAGGAAACAAAAGAAAATTCTTTTCTTTTACATATCTATATACATCCTTTACATATTTCTATAAATATCCTCTTTATCTTTACTTGTCTATTTTCGACATCTATAAATAGAGTAAAAAATATATATAGTTTAGTTAAAGGGTAGATTTCCAGACATCATCATGTATCAGTATTTTTCATGATCTATATTATTAATGAATCCGTAGAATAGATACTCATACAAATTCATGATGTGCCAAGAACCAGATTTGAACTGGTGACACGAGGATTTTCAGTCCTCTGCTCTACCAACTGAGCTATCCCGGCCATTTCCGACACATTATCCTTATTTTAATAGATGACTTTGGTCTATGTCAATTGTAAATAAGAAAAAAGGTATTCCAAAGTCTTCTTTTTGAAGATATACGAAATTTCAGGGCTTGGATAAGCCTTTCGAAGTTTCAGTACAGTAGACAGTTAATCATTCAAATTTCACAGATTACTTGCGCAAGGATGTTCGTTTGTACGTCTATCATATAGAATATATACCACAAGCCTTGTGATAAGAAATCAAATTTCCGCTCAAATACGCTTGTGAAAGAGTCGAATGAATGAGAAACATAACAAAGTCTGAATTGCTAATGAACGGATAAATAATTAAAGAGGCCAACGGGCCTTTTTAGGGTTTTGGGGATAGAGGGACTTGAACCCTCACGATTTTAAAAGTCGACGGATTTTCCTCTTACTATAAATTTCATTTTTGTCGTTATTGACATGTAGAATGGGACTCTATCTTTATTCTATTCGATCTGATTAATCAATTCTTCAAAAGATCTATCAGACTATGATGGAGTAAATGATTTGATCAATGAATATTCGATTATTTTTTCAACTTGTAGATCTTGGAATCGATTCATAACAATTCGTTCATTTTTATATATAATTTTATATATATATATAAATATAAATATAAAAAATTATAGAAATATAAAAAATAGAGATTCGAGTTGTCATTAATCAATATAGTATTTCAGTACGTAATACGTTTATCTTTCATCGTTTCTGGAGTTTCGATGGAAGGATTCATTCCTTTACTAACGCAACGTCGTCAACTCCATTTGTTAGAACAGCTTCCATTGAGTCTCTGCACCTACCCTTTTTTTTCGGAAAAAAGGATTTGGCTCAGGATTGCCCATTTTTAATTCCAGGGTTTCTCTGAATTTGAAAGTTATCACTTAGTAGGTTTCCATACCAAGGCTCAATCTAATTAAGTCCGTAGCGTCTACCGATTTCGCCATATCCCCCTCTTTTAAGATTAGTATCGCATTATGATGTCCTTCCCCGTTTTCTTTCATTTGTATTATACTGGAACCACTCAAGTCATTAGAATACCGATTCCTCTATTGAAAAGTGTTTCCTCCTATTGGATTTCTTGTCTATCTTCTTTCATCTCTCTCTTCTCTATCGGAGACCCATATTTGTTCCGATCCAAAATGATTCTATCATTTCTGTATCTGCAATTCAATATATATCAATATAGATAGATATATGAACATATATATTTGCCCCTCTTTCTATTATTTTTTTAGTAAAAAATTTAATACTTAAACGGTCGATTCCCTTGTTCGTCTTATCTTCCACCTTTCAGAATGAAAACATAGAAACGCTTCATTATCATCTCAATTGCATTAAATGCAATTAAGATTAACACATTAATTATTGATACACATCCATTTGATAAATAGATCAAAATTTTCTATCGCTATATTCTATTAATCGTTATATTAATTATTATGTTCTATAATAGAACAATTCCAATATTGAATATTTATTTGAAATGAAATTAGATTCTATATTCATATTAATTAGGAATAGCTAAGATCCCAGTAATTTAGTAAATTACTATGCATGTAACATTTCTGTTATGTGAGCCCGCTTAGCTCAGAGGTTAGAGCATCGCATTTGTAATGCGATGGTCATCGGTTCGATTCCGATAGCCGGCTTTTCTCTATTGATTTTATTTTTGACATAATTGATAAATCAAATAAATAAAGAAACGACTTCTTACCCTTTTTCAAAGGTCACCGATCTATGATGTCGTAGGAACTTACTTACCTTTATGACTAAAGGAGGGGTTCTATTTCTGTAGAACAAATCAAGAAAGGAACTCTTACTTTTTTATATCATTTACATATACAATAGGATCCGGATATTGATCCAAGTTATCTAATTATTCTTTGTTTTGTAGTACAATACTTTACTGGATTTCACTTCATTTATAATATTTATCATTTAGTTTTCATTTAAGTTTATGAAATTTAAATAAAATAAAATGTTTATGAAATTTAAATAAAATAAAATAAGGAGTCTTTATGTCGCGTTACAGAGGGCCTCGTTTCAAAAAAATACGCCGTCTGGGGGCTTTACCGGGACTAACTAGTAAAAGGCCCAAAACCGGAAACGATCTTAAAAACCAATCGCGTTCCGGTAAAAAATCTCAATATCGTATTCGTTTAGAAGAAAAACAAAAATTGCGTTTTCATTATGGTCTTACAGAACGACAATTACTTAAATACGTTCGTATCGCCGGAAAAGCCAAAGGATCAACGGGTCAAGTTTTACTACAATTACTTGAAATGCGTTTGGATAACATCCTTTTTCGATTGGGTATGGCTTCGACTATTCCTCAAGCCCGACAATTAGTTAATCATAGACATATTTTAGTTAATGGTTCTATAGTGGATATACCAAGTTATCGGTGCAAACCCCGAGATATTATTACAGCAAAAGATGAAAAAAAATCGAGAACACTGATTCAAAATTATCTTGATTCATCCCCCCCTCAGGAATTGCCAAAACATTTGACTCTTCAGCCATTGCAATATAAAGGATTAGTCAATCAAATAATAGATAGTAAATGGGTCAGTTTAAAAATAAATGAATTGCTCGTTGTAGAATATTATTCTCGTCAGACTTAAACCTAACTAAAAAACAAGGGTTCGGACAATTTCGTCCTCCCCTTCGCCGAAGTCTAAGTAAAGAGACCGAAGGAAAGTAAGGTTTTGATCCGGAAATTTTTCTATCATTCATCTATCATTGATCGGTAGGGGGATTTTCATCTCTTGTGCATTCTTTCCAGTCTTTTCGTTTCCGTACCACAAAAATTCGAAATAAAGAATCCATAAAGGTCTAACCGTTGGAATAATAGTATCGATTGTTATTTGATTTGATACATTGTGGTCAGTAACATTGTTGAATTAGTACGGAAAGAGAGGGATTCGAACCCTCGGTAAACAAAAGCCTACATAGCAGTTCCAATGCTACGCCTTCAACCACTCGGCCATCTCTCCTACAGAATGATTATGGCCCAGAAACCGAGTTAATAGTGAGTCATTAATATTCAATTTTTTTTTTGATAGGCACGTCCAACCAATTCTAACTATACAAATAATTTTTTTTTAACTATGTTTAATGGATACTTTTAGCTCATGATTCTATTTAGTTTTTTAAACTATGATTCCTTTTTTCTAAAAATTCGACTTTTACAGTTTTCGATTTTTCACCAACAACTGTTTATCCCATACATATATCTAGTCACAAGTTATGAATCATAGAATGATTATTCGATTCTTTTTGCTCTTTTTTGTATCATAATTCAATCAAAAAACTTCTAGAATTACCCCAGTCAGATAAATAAAATTCTTTTTTTCTTCAACTTCGCTGAAATCAGAATAGTTCTCTTCATTCTGATCCTACTACATTTGGATGAAATTTAACCGGATTGAAATATTTCTTCTCTTTTATTGATTCCTGTGAAATCAAAAAGAAACAATTTTAATATCGAGTGGGATTTTTTAATGAATCCGTTTTTATGTTATTTCGTACTATGCAATTCCTTTGTTTGTGGGATCATTTTCTCACGAGAGGTAATTAAAAGAAATTATAGAATGGGGTTGTTACCGATGCCTAGATCTGGTGGGATAAATGGAAATTTTATCGATAAGACCTTTTCAATTGTAGCCAATATCTTATTACGAATAATTCCGACAACTTCCGGGGAAAAAGAGGCATTCACCTATTACAGAGATGGTGCGATTTGATTTTTTTTTTTTTCAATTTTCTTTACCGCTCTCCGTCTTAGTAGAAAGACACAGTATTCGGGATAGAAAGAAAACAATAATTGAAATAAATCTACGCTTCTTGGAGGTGCAATTTGAAAATCAAAAAATTCCTTCTGTCGTGTATCCCCGATTAATGTAACCTTAGATGCTAGAATTGTCGATTCTAGTATTAAGCGAAAGGTGTAACCTATGGATTAAGTCAACCCTACTCCACTAGTAAAAATATTCACTAGTAAAAATAGGTAGCAGAGGGGAAGAAGCACTACACCTAGGAATCAACAACACGAAAACTTTGTTATAAATTATACCTTTTCCTTATCGGGATCGGAACTTAGAAAAATGGTTGGGACAACAAACATCCATCTCGTTTGTATTTTGGATACCTGTATAACCATCGAAGACTGTTGAAGTGACTAATTCCTGGAAATTTAGAGGCGTTGAGGACAAAGAAATTGTTAGAGTTACCATTTTTATTTTTATCTAGTAAACCATGCTTGATGTTAAGAAAAGATCTTTTACAGGAAGGTTGGCTAGAGATTTTTTGTAAAAACGCTAGTCCCATGAGTTCATAATGAGAGTATTTCAATGTTTTTTTGATTTCATGTATTATTCTCATCTCATTATGCGCATCAGATAAAGGGGGAGCCGTATGAGATGAAAATCTCACGTACGGTTCTGGAACGGAGATTCTTTCAATGGAATAACGAACGACCGTAACGGATGTCGGCTCAATCCGAAGGAAATTATGCGGAAGCTCTACAGAATTATTATGAAGCTATGCGACTAGAAATCGATCCCTATGATCGAAGTTATATACTCTATAACATAGGTCTTATCCACACAAGGAACGGAGAACATACAAAAGCTTTGGAATATTATTTTCGGGCACTAGAACGAAACCCGTTCTTACCACAAGCTTTTAATAATATGGCTGTGATCTGTCATTACGTGCGACTATCTCCACTATAGAAAGAAAAAAAAGAGAAAATTCGCTAATAAATACTAAAAAAAATAGGCTTTCTACATATGTATTGTCCAAACTAACGATTTGTATCAGCTGTAGCAAAGAAAGAAACTTCATAGAAGCAGAAATATGAAGAAATAGGTATGCCTAGATACTTTATTCTATGGATAAAGGATCTAATTGATAGAAGAAGCACCGTAAAGATCAATTAGTCAGGTTTTTGGCCGATACAATAAAAACTGCTTACTTATATCATGATATAAGATCAAAATGAAGGAATCCACTTATGTAATAGGGTGGATCCCCTACAATATTGAGCAGCGGTGTAGCATCAGATCCCAAAGACAGTAAGTCTTTTCTTTCTTATGAAGGAAAGTCTTTTTCAAGGATTCTATATAAATTTCTAGATGAAACCGAGATAGTTATCTTTCAGAAAATTGTAACGATAGTGGGTGGAATGCCTATGCTTTATTCTTCTGAAGGTGGGAGAAAAGATAAAACTTATTTAATTATTCAGCAAAATTGAAGTTTGAAACTTATATAATTAACCGCTTTTGCTTAACTCGAGAAAAAAAAATGGGCTAGATCTATGAAAAATTTCATTCAATTAGATTAGATATGATAAATTTTTTTAAATATGGGACAGCAAAAGAATTGACTGTTGAGCCGTATGAGGTAGGAAAACTCTCAAGTACGGTTCTAAGGGAAGGAATTTACCTGCCTATTCCGACCGGGGAGAACAGGCCATTCGACAGGGAGATTCTGAAATTGCGGAGGCTTGGTTCAATCAAGCCGCTGAGTATTGGAAACAAGCTATAGCGCTTACTCCCGGTAATTATATTGAAGCCCAAAATTGGTTGAAGATCACAAGGCGTTTCAAATAAGAAAACTCTATTTTTTTTTTTTTCTTTATTTTTTTTTATTTCTTTATTTTAAATATTAACTGCTATGCTATTATTAAACTTTTCTTTTGATAAATATTTTCAAATATAAATGAATTTTTTATATTTTGTATAAATATATAGCTATTATATTTAGCTAGTATTAGTTAGAAATTTGGATATTTTTATATTTGTTATAATTCTTTGTTGTCCGCATCAGGCAAATCAAAGGGATAATTTCTCAGTGAAGAACCAATCAAGGAATTTCATTATATCCCTTCTAATCTAAGATCCTTCAATTTTTTTTGGTATTTTGTAGGGGTAAACGATACAGAGATACATTAGAATTAGAGAATGTATTTTATATAAAAAAAGATGTTCTATGTAAGACATAAAGTAGTTCCATTTAGGAACTTCTAATGGAGATATGTGAATACATTCGGTTCTACAAAAAAATTGAATTTGTGTCAATTCAAAACCCCGAAAGGGGTTTTATAAGATTAAAAAGGTCCGTTGAGCGCCTCATGGCTATGTCATAATAGATCCGAACACTTGCCCCGGATCAACTTCCAGATCATAATTGCTCTAGTGAATAACTAAAAAAAAAAAAAAAAATAGATGGGAGATAGCAGAGAAAGAAACTAAGTATAAAAATCTCTCATAGGTTCACTAATTACTTAACTATTGGCGGGTCTCTTTGTATGTGTTGTCCGGAAAGAGGAGGACTCAATGATTATTCGTTCGCCGGAACCAGAAGTCAAAATTTTGGTAGATAGGGATCCCATAAAAACTTCTTTCGAGGACTGGGCCAGACCGGGTCATTTCTCGAGAACAATAGCTAAGGGTCCTGATACTACCACTTGGATCTGGAACCTTCATGCTGATGCTCACGATTTCGATAGCCATACTAGTGATTTGGAGGAGATCTCTCGAAAAGTATTTAGTGCCCATTTCGGCCAACTCTCCATCATCTTTCTTTGGCTGAGTGGGATGTATTTCCACGGTGCTCTCGTTTTTCCAATTATGAAGCATGGCTAGGTGATCCTACTCACATTAGCCCTAGTGCCCAGGTGGTTTGGCCAATAGTGGGCCAAGAAATATTGAATGGTGATGTAGGCGGGGGGTTTCGAGGAATACAAATAACCTCTGGGTTTTTTCAGATGTGGCGAGCATC
>NW_026124605.1:15000-24777 GCF_025177605.1 Cucumis melo | reverse complement strand
TTACGAAATACTCATGGTAACCATTCAAGCAGATGAAATTAGTAATATTATTCGTGAACGTATTGAGCAATATAATAGAGAAGTAAAAATTGTAAATACCGGTACTGTACTTCAAGTAGGCGACGGCATTGCTCGTATTTATGGTCTTGATGAAGTAATGGCAGGTGAATTAGTAGAATTTGAAGAGGGTACTATAGGCATAGCTCTAAATTTAGAATCAAATAATGTTGGTGTTGTATTAATGGGTGATGGTTTGCTGATACAGGAGGGAAGTTCTGTAAAAGCAACGGGAAGAATTGCTCAGATACCAGTAAGCGAGGCTTATTTAGGTCGTGTTATAAATGCCCTGGCTAAACCTATTGATGGCCGAGGTGAAATTTCATCTTCTGACTCTCGGTTAATTGAATCCCCCGCTCCTGGTATTATTTCGAGACGTTCCGTATACGAGCCTCTTCAAACAGGACTTATTGCTATTGATTCAATGATTCCTATCGGACGTGGTCAGCGAGAATTAATTATTGGGGACAGGCAGACCGGTAAAACTGCAGTAGCCACGGATACGATTCTCAATCAACAAGGGCAAAATGTAATATGTGTTTATGTAGCTATTGGTCAAAAAGCATCTTCTGTGGCTCAAGTAGTGACTACTTTACAGGAAAGGGGCGCAATGGAATACACTATTATAGTAGCCGAAACGGCAGATTCTCCGGCTACATTACAATACCTTGCCCCTTATACAGGAGCAGCTTTGGCTGAATATTTTATGTACAGAAAACAACACACTTCAATCATTTATGATGATCCCCTCCAAACAAGCACAAGCTTATCGACAAATGTCTCTTCTTTTACGAAGACCGCCGGGCCGCGAAGCTTATCCGGGAGATGTTTTTTATTTGCATTCACGCCTTTTGGAAAGAGCCGCTAAATTAAGTTCTGCTTTAGGTGAAGGAAGTATGACTGCTTTACCAATAGTTGAGACCCAATCGGGAGATGTTTCAGCTTATATTCCTACTAATGTAATTTCCATTACCGATGGACAAATATTCTTATCTGCCGATCTATTCAATGCTGGAATCAGACCTGCTATTAATGTGGGTATTTCCGTCTCCAGAGTAGGATCTGCAGCTCAAATTAAAGCCATGAAACAAGTAGCCGGCAAATTAAAATTGGAATTGGCTCAATTTGCCGAATTAGAAGCCTTTGCGCAATTCGCTTCTGATCTCGATAAAGCTACTCAGAATCAATTGGCAAGAGGTCAACGATTACGTGAGTTGCTCAAACAATCCCAATCAGCACCTCTCACGGTAGACGAACAGATAATGACTGTTTATACCGGAACTAATGGTTATCTTGATTCATTAGAAATTGGACAAGTAAGGAAATTTCTTCTTGAGTTACGTACTTACGTAAAAACGAATAAACCTCAGTTTCAAGAAATAATCTCTTCTACGAAGACATTGACCACTGAAGCGGAAGCCCTTTTGAAAGAAGCTATTCAGGAACAGATGGAACGTTTTCTACTTCAAGACCAAGTATAAAAGAAAACAAGTAAAGTATAAATCAATTTTAGAACTTTCAAATGTTAAAATTGAAACATGAAATAATTTCATTCTTTTCATTTATTAGGTGTTAGTAGGTAGAATATATATATATATAATTTATATAAAATAAAAAATATATATAAATATATTAAAGAAAGTAGATAATATTTCTAGAAATATATATCAATATTAAAATGAAATGTAAATACAATTAAGAAATTTTTTTATAAATATAGTTAAAGTTAAAATTAGATTATATTTCTAATAATATATTTAGAATATCATAAATATCTTAATATTTGGAATTTGAATATCCTTTCTACTAATATCTTATCTTCAAATAAAACAGAATTGAATTATTAGTTTATTTATATAATAAATCTAAAACTAGAGTTACAATTAATATTAAAACTAATTTATAAATTACTATTAATAAATAAGCGTCTCTTATTCAAATCATTCAAAATCTTTCCTTTCTTGACATGATATAGAAAATTTAAAACTAAAAAAAAATATATGAAAAAAAATTGCGTCCAATAGGATTTGAACCTATACCAAAGGTTTAGAAGACCTATGTCCTATCCATTAGACAATGGACGCTTTTGATTCCAATTTTTTTTTTCGTATTTTCACCTCTCTTGTTCGTAAAAAAAATGTGTGAGAATTCCGGAAATTGCATATTGAATTCAATGATGCATTACATTAACTAATACATTAGTTAAAATTTAGTTAAAATTAAGTAAATTGAAAATTTTTATTTGAGTAATTCCATTATTAATTAATTTCTATTTATAATATATATAAATTATAAGATAAGAATATTATAAGATAAGATAAGCGGATAGCGGGAATCGAACCCGCATCGTTAGCTTGGAAGGCTAGGGGTTATAGTCGACGTTGATTCATCATTTTGAACTGAACGTCTCTAATTCAAAACCGAACGTGAAACTTTGGTTTCATTCGGCTCCTTTATGGAAGATGGATAAATTCCTAAATTTATAAGATGTAAACAAAAAAAAATACCATCCATAACATCTATGTCAGCCTTTCCGTCTGAATGCATTCAAAAGGACCCGCTTTATAGATGATCCCTATACAAGAGGAGATTATAACAATCTTTCCAGTTATTTATTTCGTTCCCTATTTCTATTTAATATAATCCTTAGGAAAAGTATTTTGTTTCCGCCGAGCTAAAAAAACGATGTCGACGTCTCTAGTAAACCAAAGACATTGTTTAATAGCTATTTTGTTTTGCTTCAATCTCCCTTATACAAAGAAAAAATTGAAGATTTAGTTACGATTAGAAAAAATTCCACCTTTATCCATGGATCCCTTATTCCTTCAATTGGAAGTATTGATCCAATTCAATAAAATTATGTTTCGTAATTTCATGATCCAATTTTTTCAATTTAGAACATATTTTTGGATACAAATCACGAGAATTTTTATTTTTCCTCGAATCTTTCATCGAGAGGTAAAGGATTAAATCCTTTTAAGAAATAAAGTTTTTGATCGGAATATTAATCAACCCGAAGGATCCCTTAACTATTAAGGGATTAATAGAACGAATCGCACTTTTACCACTAAACTATATCCGCTACAATGCAATTATTGTATATAAATGGACCTTTTGTCGAAGACGAAAATAAGTCGTATTAATAAGTAATAAAAAGATCGGATCAGAAAATAATCATGAAAATTTGAGCGTTGACGTATTTTCATCAGGGCCACTAATGAGATTAGGAAAAGAGGACTCGTTTTAATTAACTAATTAACAAGTTTTTTATTCTAGTAAAGTACTAAAAAATAATAATAAGAAATCGAACCTTGATTCTATATCATCTTTTTCTGTATCATAGGAATTGAAATAATAAATCTTCTTAGGATTCTTGTTGTTTCTATTTTTTTTTTTTTCAAAAACATTTTCAAATCAAATAAATAATTTGATCTACGATTTATTGGAACAAAAAAAGCCCGGCTAGGTACTGACCAGGCCAGGCCGTGGAACTAAAAATAAAAAGAAAAGGGCTTTTCGGATGAAATAAACTAAAAAAGGTACTTTCTTTTTATTTATAAATATTTTTATGAATCTTTAATATATTGGTATTATTTATATATTAGGATTGAAGATATCTCTTCTTTTGAGCCCTTATCTAATGAAATCTAATTTATCTAAATGGAATTCCTAATAAAAAAAAGTTTTTATCGATTTGATAGATATCCATCGATATATCTAGATAATTATCTATATCAATATAATGAAATTATATATCTATAAAGGGGTAGATAAAGATAATAAAGAGAGATAAAGAAGGGCTTTTTTCAAGCCTTTATTTTCTATTTTTTATACAATGTATCATAGTAATTATCCTTTTTCAATTTGGGGAGAGATGGCTGAGTGGACTAAAGCGTCGGATTGCTAATCCGTTGTACGATTTTTTTGTACCGAGGGTTCGAATCCCTCTCTTTCCGTTTCTGTCAATTACTTGGTATTTTTTTATAGTTGAGGAAAGATGTGGAATAGATAAAATGTTAAGAACATTTCAAAATCAAGCAAGGAAAAAAAATCTGATTTTGTTATTCTTCACGCCCCGGATTACGTCCCGGGTCATTAGATAGGAATCCGAAAATGAAGAGAGAAACAAAGAATATTACTACTGTATAAACAAATAGTTTGAGAGTAAGCATTACACAATCTCCAAGATCATTTTTTTTTTAAGAGAATAGATTCTCTATTTTAATCTGGTTTGACACCAAGAAATGCAGTGAAGTTATTTCTATAAATAGGAAAAAATTTTAAGAGTTGAGTCCTTGATTACTCAAAATTGGATTTCATACCCACAATTCTATATTGTGGGGGACTCGAAGAGGGTCGTTCAAAGGAAAAAAGTAAGAATAAGAAAATGAGAGTGATCCAGATTTATCATAGCTATAGAATAATTTCAATATTGGATTCAACTTAAAGCTTCAGACTGTATGTACAACTTATCTGATCTTATAACTAGTTAGAATCTTTTTTTTTTTTTTTCTAGTAAATCATGAATTTGTCTCGGACAGTATTAAAAATATTATCGAAAGCTTACAGCAGCTTGCCAAACAAAAGCTAATAGAAAAAAGAATAGAGGTATTACTGGCATAACATCTACTATTGGATTCAAAAAAGCGTAGGCCTCGGGCAATTTGGCGACGAAAAAACTACTTGAATAAAGGAAAGAATTAAGACAGATACCGATGAAACTTAAGATATTAAGCATAACAATTTTTTTTTCTTTGTTCTTGAAGATAATTGTATTTCTTTTGATTTGATTGAGTTATTAATCCCCTATTATTGCTATGATATAAGGGATAAGGGAAAAATTAATAACATAAAGTAGGTCAAAAAACCTTTCTTTGATTTGAACTCAGCCAATCAAAAATCCTTCAATTCTCAAATAAAACGAGAATAGAAGAAATCCTACTTTCATACAATATCTTAATGGAATTATATGTAATGATCAATAAATTGAGTTTAATTGGATCTATAAACGTATCAAAATCTGAGCAACAATCTAATTTATTCTATAAATATTTGTACTGGAATTGACGACTAAGCACTACCAATATTAGTGTTTATTAGTGTTGAATATAAATGGGGCGTGGCCAAGTGGTAAGGCAACGGGTTTTGGTCCCGCTATTCGGAGGTTCGAATCCTTCCGTCCCAGAGTATGCGTATTATTATTATATATAATAATAGTATATTATAAGATATATGGAAAAATATTCGATATCAGACTATAGATTGCCGTTTTAAACAACCTTATGCTTAAGAGTCTAAATATAGATCGAATGTGATTGTTCTTTATTATTTTCTTATAATGATGCATTTCAGAAATGCGAAAGCCTCTATTATTCTCTATCTCTTAAATGGTTTGTGAAACCCGAGTATTTTTTTTCTGTGGATTTCTGAATTATAAACACGAAGGTCTTGTGTTTTTGGCACTAATGGAATTGAATTAATGGTCTTAAGAAACTTAAGACCTATTTAGGGTTTAGGGTACTAAATTTTAGAGTCAAATAAAAAAAAATAGGTAGGAACAATCGTTTACTCTAGATCTGTTTGACTTTCGCCTTATACAAGATAGTCTAGCACCTCCGAAACTAGTCCAGTCCCCCGTAGGATCCTTTTTTTATTTATGATGCATCTACTCGATCTAATTGGGGGTAGATAGGAGTTAATCCATAACGGAAGATATCAATTTGAATATCTGCCCGAATCTGATTAACAAAGAATCAAGTTACATATGTAACATATTATGTATTTCTTTTCACCTCATTTTTTCGTATGTTTGTCTGTAATGAATAATTGTAAATCCAAGTAACAATTCATACATCTTTTTCACTTTATTTTAAGGAAAGATTATTGAGTCTCTTAAGTTAAATAAACTAGGCAGAAAATGCTGATATGTATGTATTGTTATTATCTATTTTTATCGTTTTATTTCTTTTTTTTTTTTTTATTTTAGATCTATCTAATTGATGGGTTAATCCCGAATATACATTTATTTATCATAATCAAATGTAATAAATCCTTTACAAAAATTTATTCAAATAATATTATAATATAATATTTAGGTAGTAAATTTTCAATCAAGTAAATCTTTTTAATTATTTCTTATGAGTCCTTGGTACTCGAAGAAGTGTTAAACTCGTGAATCCATTCTATGAAGAAATTGAAAAATGGAGATTCTTAATTATTCGTAATTAATTATTTCTTAATTGATTTTATAGAAATTTCAAAAAATCTCTCTCTATCTAGAAAATATCTATATATAGAGAAATAAATATTGCACTCATACAAAAAAATGTTATTGATACAATATATACAATAAAATATGGGTTTCAATAAATTGAAGTATTGCTAAGACTTTTTCAAAAACTACCCATGTCATAAGAGTATAGATTACTATGGACCAACTAACCCAATGACTATACATGATTCCATAAATGAATCAATTACATACCAGTTCCAAGAAATTAGAGGTTATGGTAAAACTTCGTTTAAAACGATGTGGTAGAAAGCAACGTGCGACTTGAAGGACATGATCCACTGTGGATTCTTACACCCACCATTTTATATTATATAGGAATGAAGATGCTCTTGACTCGACATAGTTTGTTCGGTTGCACTCGAGCTCTTTTTTTTTTTTAGGGTTTTTGATGTAAATAGTACATGATGGAGCTCGAGTAGAAAGTATTGATTCATTTATCAAGGGCAGAGATCTAGGGTTAGTGTCAATCAATAAGTTAAAACTACTTCGTAAGTATAGGTTCGGTATACAAATCGAAAGGATCCAATTCGAACAAGTTTCAAATTCAAACATCAAATTGGATTAAAAGTGTATCACACGAGAATCCATTATTTATATGATTCTTTGATAAAAAGGAAATCAAAAAAAATGGTATGTTGCTACCATTTTGAAACGATTAAAGATCACCGAAGTAATGTCTAAACCCAATGATTCAAGGAAAGGATAAAGGATCCCGGAACAAGTAAAAATCTTTTTCAATTGTCTCAATAACTAAACTAGATCAGAATGAAGAATCGAAATAGATTCTAACGGAGACAGGCAAAAATAAAGAGGTTAGAGACCGCTCAATAAATGAAATGCTTAAGCTTAAGGGTTTTTTTCCTTTGCGTGAGAGTTATCCAACTTGAGTTATGGGGATAAGAATGAGTTTTTTTTTTCAAAAGAAAAACAAAAGAATAAGAAAAAAATTTTTAAATCATAGTCTAATTGATTTAATAATCTATAGATCTATTTGACATTAATTAGAATTCTATACATAACTTTGAATTTCCTCGAGCCGTACGAGGAGAAAACTTCTTATACGGTTCTGGGGGGGGTACTTAAAATTTACATCTATCCCAATGAGCCGTTTATCGAATCATTGCAATTGATGTTCGATGCCGAAGAGAAGGAAGAGATCTTCGTAAAGTGGGTTTTTATGATCCGATAAAGAATCAAACCTATTTAAATGTTCCTGCTATTCTATATTTCCTTGAAAAGGGTGCTCAACCTACAGGAACTGTTCATGATATTTTAAAGAAGGCAGGTGTTTTTACGGAACTTCACCTTAATCAATAACCGAAATTCCATTTTTATTAATGAAATAAAAAAACGAGGGTGTGATAACTTAACTTGTATATAGCTTTGACTAACCTTTTCTTTAGTATTTCCCCCTCTCTCTTGTTCTATTCATACTATACACTTATTACCTTAAAATTGCGTCTTCGCTAATGAAAAAATCGATTTTTATTTTATTGATATAAATTGATCTAAGATGAATAGAAAAAAAATATATCGGGTTTATTCAATCCACAAACCCGATATATTTTTTTCTACTTCTTCCTTAATTTCTTCTTTCGCCTACATCTTTTATGTCTATCTATGTTGATTATCTCTATAGTGCCAATCTAAGTACGTAGTTTTTTTTAATTCTTTTCTATTATTTTAATAGAATTTATTATTATTAGAATATTTTCTCTTATTCTATTTTGTTAACTTTATCTAGTTAAATATAGTTATTCAACTCAAATTGTTATTTCCATTTGTTTTTTATTCATTTATAATTCTTTTGTTTTGTCCATTATAGGCGTTTTTCATTATTCACATTAATATTGACAACAGTGTATCAAACAAATATAATCCGATTGTGTATAAATGAAGCTAGTTATCTCCCTTTCATGACCCTTGCTTTTCACGCACATGATGGTCTCATTGTATTTTTTGTGATACAAAAAATTACTTTTGTGTAAGTGATATAAGAAGTTTTTTTTATTGCAATATTTTGATTACGTCATCTAATTTCATTTCTTTTGTTATTTTGATTCCGATTGTATCTACACAGAAAAATTTTTCATATTTTGGGGTTGCTAACTCAATGGTAGAGTACTCGGCTTTTAAGTGCGGCTAGCATCTTTTACACATTTCTATGAAGTAACAGATTCGTCCATACTATCGGTAGAGTTTGTAAGACCGCGACTGATCCTGAAAGGAATGAATGGAAAAAGCAGCATGTCGTATTAATGGAAAATTCTAGTAATATTTTTACCTTACTAGATTAGGCCAAACTTGTTTGAATTCTTGATGCGGAAAAAAAAGTAAAGTCGGGTCGAATGAATAAATGGATAGGGCACTATGCTCCAATTATAGAGAAATAAAAAGTAACGGGCTTATGTTCTTAATTTGAATGATTCGCCGATCTAATTAGACGTTAAAACTATATTAGTGCTTGATGCGGGAAGGACTTTTCTTATGAGTGAGTTATCCATTTTTTTCTAAGTCCTAACTATTAGTTACTCTACGTTATGAGGTAGAGGGGAATGTGTAGAAGAAGCAGTATATTGATAAAGAGTTTTTTTCCAAAATCAAAAGAGCGATTGGGTTGAAAAAATAAAGGATTTCTAACCATCTTTTTTATCCTAAAATAGAAACCAATTAGATGACAAAAGAAAAGAGAGGATAGAGAGTCCGTTGATAAGTCTTACCTATTTACGAGGTATCTATTATTATTCTTTATTTTACTGTAATACCTTGTTTTGACTGTATCGCACTATGTATCATTTGATAACCCAATAAATCCCATTATCGTATCCCCAGTTCAAATGAAATTTTAAATGGCGGAATTTAAAGGATATTTAGAACTTGAGAAATCTCGGCAACGTGACTTCCTATACCCACTTATCTTTCGGGAGTATATTTACGCATTTTCTCATGATCATTTTTTAAATGGATCCATTTTGTTGGAAAATTCTGGTTATGACAAAAAATCCAGTTTACTAATGGTAAAACATTTAATTACTCGAATGTATCACCAGAATCATTTTTTTTTTTTGTCGACTAATTATTATAACAAAAATCCTTTTTGTGGGTACAATAACAATTTGTATTCTCAAATGTTATCAGAAGGGTTTGCAGTCATTGTGGAAATTCCATTTTCCCTACGATTAGTATCTTCCTTAAAAGAAGAAGAAATCGCAAAATCTTATAATTTACGATCAAGTCATTCAATATTTCCTTTTTTAGAGGATAAATTCCCACATTTAAATTATGTGTCAGATGTATTAATACCCTATCCCCTCCATCTGGAAATTTTAGTTCAAATCCTTCGCTCCTGGGTGAAAGATGCCTCTTCTTTTCATTTATTACGGTTCTTTTTTCACGAGTATTGTAATTTGAATAGTCTTAGTACTTCA
>NW_026124604.1:0-27717 GCF_025177605.1 Cucumis melo | reverse complement strand
TTGCGCCTTGTTCATTGATGAAGCTTGAATCTTGGACTCCTTTCGCAACTCCTACGGAGCCTCCTCCTCTTCTTTTTTAGCCTTCTACGTCTGAAATCTACCCTAATATTCCAGGTTAAATATGGATAGTCCTTCGGAGTCCTCCGTAGCTTAATTAGTGGAATGAATGAGGACTGAGGCTCGACTGAAAGGAGAGGAGTATATAGGTCTTCTTTTTATGATAAGAAAGCAAATAGCATTTCCTATTGATTTGTCCCCTGGACTGGACCTATTCTGATTCTGAATTATCCGTCGCTACGCTGTTTCCCAAGGACTAGCAAAATCGAAATAGCGAAATTCTTGGGTCATCTCAATGGGTTCAGAAACCACACGTTTCTCTGGATCATCATAGCGTACTTCCACATATCCACTCAGAGGAAGGTCTTTTCGTAATGGATGACCCTCGAAACCATAATCTGTTGATATACGGCGTAGATCCGGATGATTGATGGAAGAAACACCAAACATATCCCAAACTTCTCGCTCCCACCGGCCGGCTGATGGAAATAGACTGACTACCGGAGATATTCGTGTTACTTCGTCTGCACTGGTTTGTACACGAATGCGTGAGTTATACCGAGTACTCAGTAAATTATAGACCACTGAAAATCTGAGTTTTCGAGAGGGATAATCAACTCCGCAAATATCGATCGAAACTTGAACCCTTGTATAGGTATGCAATTTGAGAAAGCACAACAATTGAAATAGGTAGTCCGTATTGGTATCCGATCTATTCCCATGTTCCGATCTTTCTCTTTTTTTGACCCATTTCTTGGGGAGAGTCTCCCAACTATATTTGAAAATGGATTGGTTATCCATAAGGCTCAAAGAATTTGAGTCTAGTTCCGCTTCTTTCAAGAAAAATGAAGAAAGACTTGTCGGAAATCGCCGGTTGGGTTGGTCCAACCAAGAAAGGCATGGGAGAAAGAAAGATGCATGATTGAAGCGTCGAAATCCACTTTTCTTTTTTTCATAGGTCAGGCAAAGTTTCTTTTTTCACCACAATATTCGTTCTTTTGGGGTGAATGCTCTGAATGCTGAATCGATCATTCGATATCCTTTGCCTTATGAGAGGACAGAATGGTAAGAAAAGTAATGAAACCCGCGATGGCTACTGAATAACCTCCTTTGACTTTCTCAATAATCAAGCCTTTGACTTTTTGATTCCTTTGCCAAATCTTGTTCAGTTCCATCCAAGCTCGGTTTTGTCTGAATCTTCGTGGAAGAAGAAAAAGGGGTTCACCAGCCACTACATCTGTGGATCCCACCAAATAATCATTCAACCTGGCGGCAGCTCGCTCTTTGATCAGTGATTCGCCGGCCACTAGATCGATGAAGAATCTCTCCAAAATTGGCTCTTTGATCAGTGATTCACCGGCCACTAGATCCAGGGATCCCACCGCTACGTGGGTCTCAACCCTGGCGGCTCGGTTGATTGGCACTCCTGTAGGCTCATCTTGCATACAAATGATGGGGGGTCCCACCAGGTCCTGCATCCACCAAGAACATTTCTTCCCTGAAGCGTAAAACTGAAGATTGTAAGGCGTTTACACTCCCTAAGAAAAAACTCGAATTAGATCTTGGAAATAATAGACGAAAATAGATGCTAATCATCAGCTTTTTTTCCTTTCCCTCCTCCCTCCTCCCTCTTCCCTCCTCCTCTTCTCTTCCTATTGATCAGAAGGATCCAGCAGCCTCACCCCAGTTCGAGTTTTTCCTCTGAAAGTTGAAGATAGGGTCTCGAAGTAGATAAGTTCGGGATCCAAAATCAATATAAGGGTTGGGACTAAATAAATGCAAAAATCAGCCTTTTCCATTTCCCAAAAAAAGAAAACTCCGCGGTCCCGAACATCACAAGAAATCCAGCAAGAAAAGCTACTTAAGAAAGAGCTGAAACTGGGGAGGGCAAGATCCGCAACCTCTGCCGAAACATCGACGACTGATTCCGGCCCAAGAGCCTACTCAATTCACCCACGTAGCGGTAAAGGAGGGTCAGCTTCTTCCTCCCCTTCTATTGTCAAGAATCAAAGGTTTCCGCGCATTTCATCGGTTGAAGACCGCGTAGTGGGCTTTTCTACCTCTGCAAAAGAACCCATTTTAGTTGAGGACATCTAGCCTAGGTCAAAACCTGAGTGAGATGTGAAACCTCGTAACTCCGCAGCTGCTTCTAACGGGACTGACCCCAGTTCACGCTAAGATTCAGCCAGGGATCCGGTTGGGCGCGGAGTGCAAGGTCTAGATCCCTTTCCGAGGTTCTTTATACTAAACTCATGTGTGAAGCTAATGTCCATATATAAGGGAAGAGACTTTCAAAGTGAACCGAAACCTGTCCTCACTTGACTCTTCCACCCAGAAGGATAGGCTTGAGTATTTATTTGAGGTTTAGTAATAAGGAATCTCGTCCCCCATTTTTTCTTGTCTTTCCTTTAAGCCCTTAAAGTAGGTTCCCAGTCGCTTCGCTTGGCGCCTTTAAGTAGGTGATGTTCTCCGGTCCGTGGTAGTTTAATTGCTCCCGAAACTCAGTAGAAGCTTTACGAGCTGAACGGTGTCAAGAAGGAGCTGACTCATTCTCTTGTGACTCATTCAATCCCTTTCACGGCTGGCTTTTCTTCCGAGCCGGATTAGTCTTATGAAATGGCCCTCAAATTGAGCCTTTGTTCGCAAATTCTTTGCGCCTTTATTTATGTAGAATCAGACTTTACGGAATCAGACCTCTTGGTCTCGTATATTTGACTGACGAAGTGGAAATCTTCGATCCCCACTATTCATAGTTAGCGCTTAGCTCCGATCCCGTAATAAAGCCATCTACCCTATAGTCGGCAGCTGAAACTCTGTCTCGCTCAATTCATCTTCACCTTTGTCTTTCTTCTGGAAGTCTTTCTCTTTCTGACGCTTCAGGGGACCCCACTAAAGAAGGTCGAGCTTCGGCCCGAACCTTGTCTGCCGAACTCTCATCCCGATTGAGGTGAAAATAGAAGCAAAGCCCCCCTATCTTTATGGCGGAAAGAAAGCCGTCAGTCAGAATACGGCTGTATCGGAGAGAGGTGCGGAGCAATTAAACTACCACGGACCGGTGTGAATAGCACAGTTTAGGGAGAAATGCTAGAGGAAAATAATGGATTTCTAGTCCTTCGGACGGATCGGGAACATCCGAGATTACCACTATCTCAGAATTATGGAATACGGAATAACAAATAACCCTACTAACCCACTACGCGGTCAATCCGATCCTATTCTACCCTGCCCCTATTCAGGTCTAGCGCTTCGACCCTAACCATCCGCGGATCCCACTCCTGGCTGACTCTTTCTTCTTAGAATACGAACTGATCCTAATCTCCAGTAGTCTTCCTTTGCCCAACTCGTGAACTCAGTATCCTTCCCCGGTCCCCATTGGGAAAGCTGCTTGCGAGCCTAAGAATGAAATACCTTCTCCAAGGCATCCTTATTTTGGCCTAATGGCATAAGGGAACTGAGAATGCTGTCTGAACTTATGAAATTAGCGCGTAGTGGGCTAAATCCGAGTAAACAAAGCCTCTCGACCCCGTAGTTAGGATCAAAGAGGTCTGGAGGACCTATATACGGAGGAGGAGGTGCTCAGTCCTTGTTTTGATCCATATGAACTTCTTTTCTATCTTTGTTCTAGCTTGTTCTTAGTCTAAGAGGTCAGATCCTTATATCCTTTCTTTCAAACTAGACTCCTTCTACGCCGTCCTCCGGACTCGTTCCAGAAGAAAATGACGGTTCTGGCAGTCTGATTCTGTGTCCATTTTGAACATCTCTGACCCCCATAAAGACATAATATCTCAAATCTGATCATGGAAGATCTTTCCGCTATTATGAAAGAGAAAGCCTATCTTGCAGAAGTTCACCCATTAAGGATGCGGGGGCGGAGAATGTGAAAAGCGAGACCTTTTTCGATAAGATAAGAGAACTGCTTTTTTCGGATAAGCTGTTGCCGCTCTTCTCTTAGAGCTCTTTAGTCCCATCCCTACAGATGAATATGGATATAAACAAGTCCAGAGGACGTCCTGGAGGAGTATATAGAGCGAGTGACTCAAAGAAAGAAGGGCCCAGCGGACTGCCCTCTTTGACTTTCAAAATTCATCCCTTAACCCCTCAGGTCTAGGGCACTACGAGTGGGTTGGATAGAATCTAGGTTTTTGCCAGCGCTTCGGCTTTTTTGCCTGTCCATTTCCTGGGCTGGGTTCTTAGCTTAGGAAGTGAGCCCGAAAAGGAAGGGCATCCAGACAAAAGAAAGAAAAGATCTGGAAAGAAAGAAGAGATCTTGATAGTTGCGAACCACTCTCCCAATCAATGAAATCAAAGAGAAAAAGAGGGAGCTCAATGTGAACTATAAGTCAAGTCATGGATTGCCTCACGTGAGGATGATGCCCTGAATGAAATGAAAAGGGAGGCTAACCCCTGAACTTGGGGGAAGGCAGGCCTAGAACCTGCACCTGCACAAGACGACTCCACCATTTATAGCATTTCTAGTTTCAGTCAAGCGCTTCCTTGAAGAAGATAGTTTCTAGCTGTCCAAGCGGACTGAAGAAGACCCGCCGGATCAACCCCACGTAGCTGTTTTGGCTGGAAGACGTTCGTCGCCGGACAGCCTCTATTCGCCCTCTCCCTGGTGTGGGTCTACCCTGGTCTTGACTAGCCATTCCATTTTACTAACTAGTTTGAATGCCCCCTATTGGTATGAGAAAACCACCTAGCCTTTATCCTCAAGTTGGAGGCATAATCTGAGAATATGATCTTCCTGATTTTGAGGCTTTCTTCTCTGGCCCTAGCCGAAGAAGGAAGGGGGTATGAAAATAAAGGGGAGCACCTTTCCAGGGATCCTATATTGGTCTATTTTCTCTCCAACTCATGAAAGGAAGGGATAATTGTGCTTATTCCTCAGACCCAAGCTTACGATTGTACTTCCACCTCCCGCACTAACAGCAGAAAGATCTCCAAAGGTCGAGTGGCTTGTAGGTGGAGCTCTAGCCGAGTCAACTTCTAACCCTATAGTAGTGAATAGTGAGTTATCTTCCCCTTGGTTACGGCGGGATTTGGAACATAGAACTGGGTCGGGTCGATCGGCTGAAGCAAGATCTCTTGTGGGAGATAGATCAGTTGAAGAAGTGGCTACCTCGGCAGAAGAGGTTAGATGGCTTATTACGGGTTACGGGGAATCAAAAACTCTACGAATACGGGAAGCATTCCATCTCTAGAATTCTCTCTTTTTCGGGCAAAGATAGAAGCAGGTATTTGAACAAGTCTCGCTCGGAAGCAAGGCGGAGTAGGAGTTGAGAAGCGAAGCGACTGACAAGGCTCGATGAAATTGAGTCGACTGAGTTCTAGAACTATCAAGGAAGAAAGTGAAAGTGGAATTCTCATCAGGATTAATCAAGAAAGCACGTAGCCCTCCGAAGGCGCGAAGCGGAGCGACTCAAATCAAAGACGTGGGGACTTGTCTTCCATTAGCTAAAGAGCCTTAACCTACTTTTTTCTTTTGAATAAGGAAGAAGGGAAGCTAAAGGAATCTCAAAAGTCAGACGAAGTTCAAACTCCGCGGAAGAGAAAAATTCCATTCTCCCAACATGAGAGGAAACCTACTTTTTGGAATCAGACTCGAGAGGAAAAGGTCAGAACAGCCGAAACCGACACAGGTGGGCGCGCCTAGCCCTGTGCCTCCAACAAAGGCGGATGAGGCTTCCGACCAGAAGTTCGTTTGAAACCCACGTGGTGATGGGAACGAAGGTAGACCACACAATATTCTGATATGGGACAACCTCCTCCTTTTAGGATTTGGGACCCAGAGCATGCATGAACCTATGTGGTTGCCACGAGGCACACCCTCACTTCGCTAAGTCAGATTTTTTTTCTCAATCTCTTATGAAAAGAAGATTACTTGATGCTCTGTGTATGAGGAGGTGGAAAACCTCCGAACTAATATTCCAGGTCGTCTTGACCCTGATTTTCAGGTTTATATGTCCTTATCAACTCCTCTCCTTTCAGTCGAGCCTCTATCTTTCAAGTCTAGTGGAATGAATGAGTCCTTCGGACCGCTCCAGCACTCCTCTTAAGTCGCTTCTCAATATTCTTTGAGCTCTTTATTCAATGATCTTTGAGCCTCCCCTATCTTTTTATGGCCATCCCTACTCTCCTTTCAGTCGAGCCCTTGTTCATTTCTTTCTTTCTTTGTGTGACGGCTTATAAGAAGAAGACAAGTCCCCACGTCTTTGATTTGAGTCGCTCCGCTTCGCGCCTTCTCCGGCGTAGTGGGCTGAGAATTGATCTTCCGATCCTATCCAGTCAAGCTGCTTTACTCAAGAGGGAATAAGAACAGCCTCAGTCAGTGACCTTGCTTCCTCGCTCAATTACAGTGAGTCAAGAAAGACCGGAAAGAACCTATGAATCCAATCCTCCGGTACCATTGCAAGAGGAGTCTGGAGATGATAATGGCTAGAAAAGACCTTTCTCTAGCAGCCTCTTCCGAGACCGGTCAAGCTTTTTCTTACCCGCACCTGGAACCACTCTCCAACTAAGCAGCGCATAAGCTTTCATGAGTCAGAGAAAAGAGTGCACATTGACCCCGGGTTTCTCACAGGTACGATCTACCACCTTCATGCATGCGCCTTTTGTCGAGTCAACTCCTTACTCCGCCTCTTTCTTGAGCCGCTTTTCTGGTGATGTGATCTTAGACCCGTCCTCCGGACTTGTGAATTCCACTGATTGTTGCGGGACTGATTTATGGAACTTGAACTTGGGCAAGAACTACTCTTGCTGCCCTGCATCCTTTCTTTCAACCTTATTAGCCTTACCGGTGAATTTCCCCCCGTCCGATGAAAAGCATGCCTTAGCGTGAATCCGATCGAACTAAACAAATAGTAGCAGCATTACTGACCCTACCGGTCCGTGGTAGTTTCATTCCGGTCTCGCGCGCTAGGGCTATGAACGACGAGTGATCGATTGAAACTTGGATGGGAATGAGAGCCGACCCCGCTCCTCATAAATGAAAGATAAGAAGATAATGAGGAGCCAGCCTAGCGCCCTGCCATTTTGAATCCAGGGTTGAACCTTGCATTCCGGTATTTGTGTACGGGGTGTATTAGAGTCATTACGCTTGGGTCTCGTTTTCCTAAGCAATATTGAAAATAACCCGACTCAAGCCTATCCGGGGTGGGCTTCCTTCCTCTCGTGAGCGTCTTTGACCCGAATGAGAAAAATCTGTCTTTTCCGGCTTTCTAAAAGAGAAAGAACTTGACATCAGTTAAGATGGGACATGCCCAGTTCAAAGCAAGGCCATTTGGGAAAGTCAAAGATTAAGCTACTCCAGTTGAGTTGAGAAGGAGTTGACGTCCGTCCCTCTGCCTTTGGGCGAGTGAATTTTTGCCCTCTGCCTTTGGATTTGAGTGAGTTTGGGAATCTTGTCTGTCGACTTTTCTTTTGACCGAGCCCTCCTTCGTCGATTTGCGCTCCAAATCAAATAGTAGGCATTTGAATTCGCCCCTCTCCAGCTATGGAATAACCGCAGCTTGATCTTTCTTCCTTGCCGTAGGTGCAGACGAAGAAGCTATTTCTTCCCTTCCCACACATCCCGCAACTGAGAATATTGCTTGAGCTTTCTTCTCGTTCATGAACTGAAAGGCCTAATAACCTTGAACTCGGTAGAAAGGATTTATCTCAATCCAAGGATTTGAGAGTGAAATGCCTTTCAGGATTCGGACTGCGCGGAGTGGGCTAAGCAACTTTTCCTCAACTTCTGTGCAAGAGCGGAAAGAAGAACAACCACTCTTCCCCCCACTGAAATAGGTCATCGAAATCCCACGTAGCGGTGCGGATAGAAGGAAGGAATCCATCAAAAAGTTGTATCAGTTGAGATCAGAAGCTCATTTTTTCTAGAGAAAAGACAAGAAGAGGTGCAAAGAATTTGCGAGTTCTTCATATTTTCTGATTCTTTCATTCTCTCTTTACAGGTGCGAATAGACCAACCAATAAGGATCGAATAACCGAGTGGTTGTCCTGCGAGGAAAGAGACCGAAGTCTGCTTCTTCACGAACGAGACATCTTTGAGCTTTCTTGCTAGAGCTAGATTCAGAGCAGCGGACGCAAGGTCCAAAAGCTGACTCCATCAGCTCATGCATAAGAACCCATCAGTGGCGCTTTGAAGATCTACTGAATGAACTGTGGATTGTATTCCTATCAAGAGGTCGAGAGGAAGCAATAGCTCGAAAAAAGGTGGAGGAAGTTGGAAGCCCAGAGTCATCAGTCGAGCCTCTATGGAGAGGCTCCGCTGCTTCGGAAACATCCTCACTTATATATCGTTTATTTCATCAAAAGGTTACTCAAAGCAGAAAGTTTGAGTTCCATCTTTTCTTTAGTGGATCAAATCGAATATGGAAACTCGTCCTACGTAGCTTAATTAAGACTTCGATCATTCTTTGAGCCTTTGAAGAATAAGGACTTTCGCCACAAATTCTTTGCGCCTCGCCTTTCGATAATTCTTCTCACCTCTCCTATATCTGAAACGTAGAGTACCTTCGCACCTTGAAGATGAATATGGATTAAATAAGGGTCCGTCCGTAGGTTATGAAATAACAATTAAGCTACCACGGACCGTTCAAAGAATTTGAAAGCGAAGTCCTGATCCCTGAACTATTTGAAGGAGTGCAACGAAAGAAAATCCATATAAAAACAGGCTCCTTCGTCGAATAATAAGGGATAAGTCCTGATTTTTTCTTGAGGGCTTCGATCATTCTTTTCTTTTCTTTGCTTTTCATGATTTGAATTGGACGTGAATGAGAAGATGATGTCAGTGATCCACGTAGCGCTTCAACCTTTCTTTCTCCTCTCTTTCTCCGGACCAGAAACTAGAACTATAATCAAAGTCTGTGAATTGATTTGATAGGCTTTCTTCTTTCATTGCGTTTTTTCCCGTCTTTTTTCTTGCATTTTCTTCGTTTTTCTCATCTTTCTATATAACGAAAATAGAGTTCAAAATCAGGCATTTGACTTTCAAAGTTGCTTCTTCCCTATGTCAAAACCTAGCAAATTGTTCATTTTCGCTAAGGATTTGAAGGTCGTTGATTACAAAAATTCATAGGTTGAATTCGAAATTCATGAATTTCTTTGTTTTTTTTCTCGTTATTTCATAACCTTCGGACCGATAATAGTCGTTTTTTTACATCTTTTTCATTCTTTCTTGCTACAAAGTGGTTTGCTCTCCTTATCAGTCGAGCCCTAGCATTTGATGAATTTGAGCTAAGAAAGCAGTCATCACCTACTTACGCAACTGGGACTGAGACTTCTGGCACGGATCCACTGAAGTATTGAATCGCACACTTGAAATATAGCCCAAAAAGTCAAGAGAACGCTTGGTTGGATAATTGGTTTATATAGATCCTTTCTGGTTGTGAGCATGAAGGGGTGTGAAGGAAGGGCATCGGCAGCGGTAGTACGATTCTATCCCTTCGAGGGTCTACCGGTGGGTCGTCCTGTCTTCGTAGTTCCAATCTCGCAAAGAAAGAAAAAAAGAGGCTCCGTAGGAGTTGCGAAAGGACTAGGACGAGAAATCAGTAAGGACTTCTTCTTTTCTTGTTCATAGAAATTCTTGAGCAGGTGCAGAGCTTTCCTATCGACGATTCGGTGCCGAGGCTTAGCGGTCGAAGTACCGCGCAAGAAAGCCAATAGACCTTGAATAGCCTGTACGAATGTTTCAGAGGATTTGACTATCATCACCATATATCAATCTTGTGTGCAAGTTGGCACAGCGGCTTTCAATCAATCTCGCTCATCTGGTCTACCCGGTCAAATCAGCTCTCCTGCCTGTGTATCCCATGCCCGGTGCCCTTGATCTGTCTGATGGGAGAGATCCACCAATTCCTTGATTGAAATATCTTGTATCCGTGGAGTTCTCTCTATGAAAGAGATCATTTCCTGCCAGGGGTGAAGGTCATCTGTCTGATCTATATGGAATTGAGTTTATATGCTTACATTGAATTAGCCATTTGACGCCTTTCTTTGACAAAGAAAGAGGCTACTCATCTCGGGCAGAAACCTGACGGCAAGCCTAAGGAGAGGGCAACCCTTGACGTGGGGACTCTCTGGTCTTTGGCTTTACTCATTTAGGGCTTGGCCCATCAATTCCTGGTGGCAAAGTGGGCGGGGGCAATCATATGCTCGGCGAGGAAAGCGCTTGAGGAGATATATATAAGGACGTAGATCTAATAGAGCTCTTTTTTTCTTACTACATCTTAGAAAAGGGGGATCAAAAGACAAAATCCTTGGATTAGCCGAGAGAAGAGGCCTCTGATGGATTTTCCAAAAGATCTTGCCACATCATCCTCTGACTCAGTGATGGAAATGGTCGATTATACTGCTGGTGGTTGAGCAAGAGCACCGGTCCGTGGTAGTTTAATTAATCCCATACCTTTTTCTCTATTTCCGTCAAGGGGTGGTCAGAATCAATGATGAAGATTAGCCTGCAACTTTCTATGAATTTTGAAAAGGTATACGTAGAAAGATTGACCGCTAAAGAGATTTGATTCTCAGAATCAGAAGAAGACAAGGACGGGAAATTGCTTCGAATTGAATTTCTCCAACCTCGGCTAATTCACAGGATATCCAAGAGCAAGTCGCCCCGATTCTGCTCTCTTTTCTTTGTACCGCTACGTGGGCCCTAAGAAAAAGACTTTCCGGGGGTTCGATTGGCGGAATCGAAAAGATCCCAAGGCTTCCTTCATACCAAGGCCAAGAGGATGCATTCAGCACAGATCTATATGCCTAAGCCTCCTCCCAAAGGATATCAACTAAAAGCTCTAAGCTCAAGAACGGAATTGCTATGATGGTGGTGCCGCACGCTAGGTTAAGAGCAGGTGCCTCAGCCTTCGTCAGGCATTCGATTGGACTTTCTATTCTTGGAATCCTTTTCTTCTCGCTAAGGATCGGCATTCTTGCATGATAAGCTATGACTGACCTGGTCCTCAGACAAGACCTGATTTTGTCTTTCTCTCTTTGAAACGAATATGAATTCAGCCTCCTCTTTCCTAGCGCACAGCTTTATTGCACGCATCCGAAATCCCACTCCTATAAGTGGTCAAAGGAGATCCCCATCTCAAGGAGGTCCTCCACTTTGGTTGGCTAGTCGATCTTCCTCTCTCCGAATTGCAATTTTGAGAATCCTCGTTGTACTTACTCTTTCGAAGGATCACCTGCTTCCTCTCCCTATCGGTCGAGCTGCGAAGCGACTCTTTAGCTCATTTCTTCGAAAGTAATACAAGAGAGAAAGGGTCTCGCTGCGCCTCTCCCGCTTATTTCTTAGGGCGAGCCGGCTTGACTTTCTCTGTGGTAGCTAGGCCTGGTAGCATGGTTAACGGTAGCATCTTTGCTAGTCTTTTCGGACTAGGAGTAGGTACTGAAAGTCTAATCGTATTCGGTGAACCTTGTTCTTTTTGAAAACTTGCTACTAGTTAGTTGCTTGCAGCTCATAAGGTGCGCTCTTTCGTTCATTCACTCCCCGCTACCGAATACAGCTGAGACTAATGGGTCGAAGCAAGGGCGGTTAGGCATGGCCAGAGAGGTGGCGAAGTTCTTGTATGAGGATGTGGTGATTCTATTTTCTTTTCTGAGACTCGTCCGGTCTCATTGATAAGGAAGGAATTTGAGAAGAATTCTCGAATTAACAGTCGCTTCGCTTCTCCCCTCTCCTTACCATTTGGAGAGTGATTGAATTTCATAATAATCGTCGGGCTCCTCTCCTTCCTAACCTCAGTCGAGTACCTTCGCTCCTCTCCTATATTTAAAACTACGAGTACCTTCGCTCCTCTCCTTCCTAACCTCAGTCGAGTACCTTCGCTCCTCTCCTTATCAGTCGAGTACCTTCGCTCCTCTCCTTCCTAACCTCAGTCGAGTGGCTTCGCTCCTCTCCTATATTTTTTTCTACGAGTACCTTCGCTCCTCTCCTTCCTAACCTCAGTCGAGTGGCTTCGCTCCTCTCCTATATTTTTTTTCTACGAGTACCTTCGCTCTGAACCTTCTACGCTTGATTCTGCTTCCCTCCTTCACAGTCGCTGCTCCTTCGGACCGGCAACGAACCTACGGAAACTTACCTACTTAAAAGAACCTCCTACTACGTCCGTCCTTGCGCTCCTCTTAAGTCGCTTCTCCTACTAGGCCTTGTGTTAAGCAAATGATAGGTTCAAAGAATATTGAGTCATCCGAGAAGACTTTTCAATTTCCCGTATTTTTGCCTTCTAAATGACTAAAATAGCTATTCTCCTATTATCTGAGATTTGATGAGGTTCTTTTTCTTTCTTGCAGTTTGGACTGTCCGAAGGAGAAGGACTCCAAAGCACTCCTGTATACTATGGCGTCAACACCCTTGCAAAATAGCATTTTCGGTACTTATGATCAAGTAATTTGATAAATAAAGAAAAAATTGCTTATCGTCTTCGTTCTCACTTTCTTCTCTGACTTGTACTATTCTTGACTTGACTCAGAATCTTTTTGCGCTCCTTACTTTCTGATGATCATATTAGATTGAACCTTGCCCTAGGTTAGAGCTTCGCGCCTTCTACGGCGTAGTGGGTTATTTCATTGAAAATCTTTCCCAAAAGAAAGAACTTGAACTAGGACCCCATTACCGGTACACCGCCCCCTGGGAGGCATCGGGGGGGAACCTCTTTTCTCACTTCTAGGGAGAGCTCCTTCTACGTCCTTTTGACTCTTGATGGAATATGAACTTCTAGTCTTACCTACGGCAAGGTATCTCCTACTAATTAAGCTACTTCGGACCGGTTTTTCAGTCACTGTATCAACTCTGAATCACTCTACTCTACTCTGCGGTGCGATAAGCATAGAAAAAGGTAATTCATTCGACAAAAGTAATAAGGGACAGTGGCCCCGGAGGATTTCTCCGAAGAAGGGTTAGCGCTCCTTAAGAGTCGCTGCCGGTGAAACTAGCAAGAATCTCTCTGCAGAAGGTAAGAAAGACAAGACTCTAATCAAGCCGACGATTGGTCTGACTCTCCGACCCGAGCCTCTTCTTCGACCCGCCCTGCCATTCCTTTTGCTCTTTAGGCTTGAATCCAAGAAGGGGAAAGATGTGTGCTCGATCCCGACCCTTAATCAGGCTGATTATCTGACTTTGGAGTCTATCTTTTTTCGTTAGAGAAAGATGGATAGAAAATAGATCCATCGGCCCCTATTAATGATGACGAAAGACTTTCCAAAACAAATGTCTCGTAGCGGTCCAGATCTCATGATCGGGTATCTCCTAAGGATCCCCGTCGGCCCAGGATGAATGGATAAAGAAGAAAGGAGTCCTCCGTTTTAGAGTCCTACGGATAAATCCTCCGGACGACTCAAAAAGATAAGGAGAGGCGGAATGAAATATGCGAGGAGTTGAAAGCGCGAAAGGGTGAAAGATTGAAGAACAAGGCGCAAAGAATTTGCGTAAGGAGAGGTCTCAAGGTCTCAATGCTTGTCAATCCAAGTACCATAGGCTTTCTTCCAAATAGTAGGTTCTTTCAGGCCGACGAACTCAGATCTAGATATGATGAAAGACCAACCGCGTAGTGGGCTGGAACTGCCACAGCCGTGGGCTCAAGACCTGTAGGTCTCTCCTTTCTTCCTCTCGCAAGAGCATGCCGTACTTAGTTAGAGTCACTCGGTCGATCGGCTTGGGTCCTATTCTAGTAATTCAGCCTTTTTTCATACTTGATCTTGATGGCACAACCGAGACAGATGCCTATCCTCTTTATGCAAGAGATCCTTCAAGAGAGAGAGCAGCAACTGAGCCCGCGCACACCCGAGCCTCAACTCCTACTCCGCCTCTCCTGAATTCTGCGAACCAGCCCTTGACACTTGAGCCTGATCGACTTCCTTCACTTTTTTTATGGACTCCTTCTCTCCTTTCAGTCGAGCCTGCTGTGGGATTATTTAGTTAGGGAGGATTAGGGATCAACTTCAGGATTTAGTGGAAAGGAAAGCCGTCAGTCCCAGAAATTCCATTCCATAAAGGGAAAGCCTATCAAAAGAAGAAACTGAAGGATTACTACCCTGTCAGAGGATCAATGAAATATGATTGATGCTTTCTGGGAGTTTTGAGTTCAGCAAGTGGATCTTTCGGAATTAGACCGCCTCGATAATCAATGAAATTACGGAATATATGAAGGAACCCCTATCCTCTCAAAGAACGAATATGGATTTCAGACTCCTTCTACGCGGTCCGTGGTAGTTTCATTTGAGAAGACTGAGTCAAAGCACTCACGGACAAGAAAAGAGAAATGAAAAGAAGAATGCAAGAAGAAAGGCTCAAGTCAATCCCTTTGCTCCGCCTCCTAACCTGCTGGAACTGATCTTTCGACAGCCCTTGTCCCTCTTCCTCTACACCTCCGGCTACTTGAATTTCATTCTTGGACTTCCGCACGATCTTCACTCCCGACTGCTGAAGATTCTCGGAAATGGAATGAGATTCACAAATCCTGGTAGGATTATGGGGTTCAGCCCTGTGTGTTCACATTTCTCTCTTTTCTTTTTCGAATAGGGAACCTTTATCTATCATATTGCAAAGGAAAAAAGAGAATATGCTGCCCGGTCGGGGAACAAGTAATTCAAGAGCAGCGGGATGAGGCTACTTCTCTTTGTTCAAGAGCCAGAGCACAGATCAAGATTCTGCTCAAGCGCCTCAATGAAAAAATCTGCCGATCTCGCTTACGAAAGCCCTTGTTCATTGACTTCTATCACTTTTTTATGGATTCCGTCACTCTCTTTATTCAATGAGCTTTGATCCTTTCCAGTCTTTCTTCTTCTAACCAAGGAGAATGAGGTCTCGCCTTTCTCTAGTCCGAAAGGGATCATCTTCATCCTACTCAGATTCTTTGACTTATTCCTATGAAAGGGAGAGAATGGAAGAAGACCTATGAAACTCACCTCAAACCTATCGGGATAGACTTCCGCACCCTACTTCATAGTGATAGGGCCCGGTCCCCCTCTCCTTCTTCTTGCTTCTCTCTCATGACCTCCTGATCATACTCAGATATCAAAAGGTGTATAAGCTTAGAAAGAAATGCTTGCAATTCCCAAGATTTTTGATAGTAGATAAAGAACTGAACTTATGAAAGAATAAGAGTCTCGTCCTCCCCGTGGTGAGATCAATCTCGTGGCCCTTACCCGCAAATCTCAATGACGTAGGCATCCGGTACATGGTCCATAATGAGTGCATGGAATAGATAACCTAGGCGATGCGATTATACAGCCTTTCAGAAATCATCCTGCTCTTATACAAGGAGTGCCATCGTGAGTTTCCACGTGGGTTTGATGAGAGTGATACGGACAAGGGCTTGATTCTGTCTTGGTAGGACTACTGAAGAATGTCCTGGCAGGAGGCTGACGAAGGCTTCCCAGTGATAGGGTTCGTCTTGTACTTTGTCACTGACTGACCAGAGTCCTTGCGAGCCTGTTTATAAATGACTGAATAAGGACCTTGAATGTGAAAAGAATGGACAGATTCAGCCAAGAGTCCTTCGTCTGCGGACTTTGAGTGGAAAAACAAAGGTCCAAAAAGGGTCAAAGCCCCTCAATAAAAAGGACATATGAACCTGTCCTCCGGCGCGAAGCGAAAGGACTGTTAAGGAGTGCAAGTCATGAACCATATAATATGAACCTCCGGACCCTGATTTCAGAAATCCATATTCATCTTCATCAATGAACAAGGCTCAAAGATCATTGAATAAAGTCAAATTCTTTTCTCATTCCACACTAAAAGGGTCTCGACTGAAAGGAGAGAAAAGGAGTGCAAAAAAGAAAGATTCTCTTTTCTCGTCTTCTTTCTTTGACTGATTTTCCTTATTACCTCTTTACCTCTTATACTTCTTTGTACTTCTTTATGCTTGTCATTAGTTAGTAGTTCTTCTTCGTCATACTTGATTTGGATCATCAGGAATGCCCCCTTTAGGGATTGACCTCTTTCCCTCAAAGACTGATTGTCCGGATTACTTCTTGGATTGAGTACTTCTTTCTTCTTATTTAGACTTGTTTTCCTTCTTCCTTCTTCTCATTAGTTAGTAGTTGTCCGGAGTTAGTACTTCTTTAGTACTTCTTTATACTTCTTTTTCTGACTCTCCTCGGGGGGATGGGGGGAAAGGCTGAATATTCCTGGGGTAGAAATCAGGCAGGAAAGATCGGATCTTTTTTGAATTGCATTCGTGGGTTTGTCTTTCCTTGTCTTTCTTTGTCTTCGTCACCGCTCGGTCTTCCAGCCAAGCCAGGTGGTCATCTCAGTCATGAGGAATTAGCGATTCCTGCCTTCCGATTTCTCACTGAATTTGCCCCTTTCCATAATCTTATTGGATGGATCAAATATCGTAGGTGATCAGTGAAAATCTTCTCGCTAAGAGAAAGCCGTTAGGCGATGGCCCAGTGATAAGAACGAATGCCCGCCGCCCATCGAGTGGGGTGAGTTCCTCCTTTACAAGAGGGACTGACTCTTTTTTCCGCTAACTACAGTATAAGTGCAGAACGTAGTCTGACTATACGTAGTGAAGGATCCCGGCGACCGGGAAGGTCTCAATGGACCTTTCCTAACGCCGGTACGGGTACACTTCTAGTCCAGAACACCTGGGCTGGGCGGTGCGACCTGAGGACGCTTCGATTTCTCGATAAAAGAAAGAGGAGGCTTATGCTTTAGCAAAGGAAAACCGTTAGGTGATCCGGTGGGCGAGGAGATAGAAGAAGGCACTGATCGCAGGCTTGTAATTCTACCGGGTGGCTTATAAGGTAGTGGCTCGCTCGAGAGGTGTCCCATCTTTTATGGTTCCTACGAACCCCAGCAAGGCGCGCTCTTCTGTAATCGCCCCCACTACACGGGAAGGGCAATGCCATGGTTCTACTACTATTCGAAAGTCAGGAAGGGCTATCACACCCTTTTTTTTGATGAAAGAGAATGATTGTTGCCGCTGTCTGAAGTTGTATTAAGAAAAAGCAATCGTCAGCCCCAGCCGGTCCGGAGGACTCATGAATTCCACTCAAAGTCGCAGACGGAGGTTATTCTTTATATGGATTTCTTTCCTTGCACTCCTGAAAATCTTTGAAATCAGTCCTTTCGCTTCGCGCCGGAGGACGACTCAAAATGATAAGGAGCGGTTCGAAGAAGCTCGACTAAGAAGGAGTCAATGAAGAAGGGCGTAGCTTATGTAAAGGTGAGAAGACGAAGCCCTCAAGAAAAAATCAGGACTTATGTTATCTTAAGGCTCAAAGAATGATCGAAATCCATATTAATTCATTAGTCAATTTGAGACGAGACTGAATCAATGAATAAAGTCAAAGAATTTGCGAAAAACCACTCAAAATTCCAATCCCTATTTTTTGTGAGAATTCCACTGAAACTTTCATCTTCCTGCTTTCATTTAATTTAAGTAGACGAGAAAAGAAAGATCAAGCCTATGGTATGGATCGGTAAAGGAGGGAGCGGACCATAAAGAATAGATCAGAGTCCCATAAATCAGAGAGACGGATAGGCTTTCTTCCTTTGACCTTTTAGTAGATTGATTCTCCGATCATTCTTTGATCCTTGTTCATTTACTATTAAGGGTTCTGACTTGCACTCCTGTCTCAAACCTTTATTCATTGATTCCTTTATTCACGAATATGAGACTAATTAAGCTACTCCAGATGAGTCATGAAATGGAATATGAACCTGTGGATCAAAGAGGTCCTCCGTCCTATTAGTTCCATTCTGAGTTGCACTCCTTCAAGCCTTTGAATAGGGATCAGTCTTTCTCAAATTCTCTCTCCTTTCAGTCGAGCCTTGTTCATTGAGTCCTTCGTAGCTTTATTCTGCTTCGCACCTTTCAGGTCTCGTCTGAACTTTTTTTAGGTAGGTTTAGGAGGCGTAGTAGGACGGAGTCTATTAAGCTACGTAGGACCAACCTGAACCTTAAGAGGCAGTTATAAGGACGAAGATGAACTAATTAAGCTAACCTGGACCTTTGTTTTTGGAGTCTTTAGATATTATGATCCTCCCGCCCCGTGCGTGGGTCATTGATTCTTTTCCGATAATATCAAACCTTCCGCCTCAATGGATCTGGATAGCTTTCTTTGTTTTTGAAAACCGTTGCCTTTTTCTTCCTTTCATATTCAACCTTTCCTAAGAAAAAATGGGGAGGCTCAAAGAATCTTCGTCCTTTAGTCTGATTCTTCTTCCTATGCCTTTATCCTCTTCCTTTCACTTTTGATTCCCGTAGGAGCAAAGAAGCAGAGCGGAGGACTTCCTTTCTCCTATTCCACTTCAATCTTGTTGGCATCAAATAGATCAATGAATGAGTCCTTTCAACCTGAAAAGCTAATATGGAAACTCTCTCCTTTCAGTCGAGCCTTTGAAATTCAACCAGTGAGGACTCTGATTCCATATTCTCTGTTCATTCCACTAAAAAAGAAAGAGGAACTGATTTTTGATTCCACTGATTTGATCCACAGGTTCATATTCCATTTCATGAGTCCTAACCTTTGTTCATTGGTCTTGACCCGTCCTCTTGACTGATTTATATCCATATTCATCTCTTTCCCCTCGATCATTCTTTGCGCCTTTGTTTTTTTTTCCACTCAAACTGAACTTTCCTTTCATCCTAGGCTTTCTCCCAACAACATCGAGGACTTCTCAATATTCTTTTCACCCTCCGTTAGGTTATGAAATAGCTCGACTGAAAGGTGCGAAGGTACTCTACGTTTCAGATATAGGAGAGGCGGAAAGAATTTGCCTTGAACTCGAGTGAGGTTAGGAAGGCGGAGTAGGAGATTGATTCTTTGCTCCTTCAAAGGAGCGCAAGTACAGAAATGGAATATGAACCAAAAAGCTTATTGATTGATTCAGGGCTTAGCCCTCCTTCTTAGAACCCATTGAGTGAGGGGAGGCCCGGGAAGGGGAGAGTGGCCGAGCGGTCAAAAGCGACAGACTGTAAATCTGTTGAAGTTTTTCTACGTAGGTTCGAATCCTGCCTCTCCACTGAAACTTCTTTCTTGTAGACTGAAGAGAAGAGAAAGAGGCATTCGTGCATAGGAAGAAGGCCCACCGAGCTTTGCCGTGCCCTTTCAATTCTATCGTATTTCAGTTTAGAGAGGTTGCCGAATTACTACGATCTATAGATTCCCATCGATAGACAATCCCAACCAGAATAGAAGCGAGTCGCTTCCGCTTTGGCTTGTAGTCCTTGTCTTTTAGGTAGTGGTCGGCCTTCCGACACGCGCGCCGCCCGCCAGAATGCCCCTTGCTTCTGCACGAAGCCCAAGCCAATACATACGATAGGCGAAGGAAAGACCCCCCATTGAATAGCGCCTGGGGAAGGCAAGTTTGATCGAGGATTGGAGAGGTTAGAATATGCTCGACCGGAAAGGTTATTCAATCAACAAACCCGGAGGCAAATCAAAGGAATGCTCCAAAGTCAAATAAGAGAGCCTACTATTTGATTTGGAAGAAGAAGAAAAGAGAGAGAAGAAAGAAACCTCAAATAAGTACGAAGAGAAAGAACCTCAAAAATACCGTAAGAGTTGACCTATCCTCCGAAAGAAACTGAAGGATTACTATACAGCCCAATAAAGAAAGCACGTAGCCTCCGAAGGCGCGAAGCGGAGCGACTCAAATCAAAGACGTGGGGACTTGTCTTCTTCTTATAAGCCGTCACACAAAGAAAGAAATGCAATAAAAGAAAGAAGACGAGACCTGTCTCATTAATAAGGGCAGATGAATATGGATATAAACAAGTCCTTCGGACCACAGGTTAATATGGATTTCTGACGACTGAGGACGGACCTCTTTGATCCCGCAAAGTCTTTGACTTGATTCTCAATGAGACGGCTCAAATCTATGGTTTTGGTCTATCCGTAGGAGGAAAAAAGAATGATCGAGGTCCGGAGGGACGCTCAAAGAATGATCGAAGGGACTGAAAGTTCGCCTTTTCATGTCGGTCCGAAGGACTCATTCATTCCACGAGTTCCAGAGGACCGTAGGAGGCTCAAAGAATTTGAGAGCTCCGTTAGGAGTCTGAAAGCGAAGGACTCAGAAATCCATATTCATATTCCACTTCGGACCGTCCGAAGGACTGATTTGGATCCATTAGAATGCAGCGGAGGTTATTCAATAACTCGACTGAATCAATGAACAAGGAATTTCATAAAGTCAAGTCAGAATCCTTATAAGGAATCTGGACCCCTTATAATTTCAGCGACTGATCGATGTTATTGGCAATGAACAAGGCTCAAAGAATGTGAAAAAGAAGAAGAATAAAGAAGACAAGAGAGCTCCTAATCTATTCTTTATGGTCCGACTATCCACTGAAGAAAGAAGAAGAAGAAGACAATAAAGAAGAAAGCTCAAAGCAATGAACCGCTCCGTGGGATTGATTCTTTGAGCCTCCGGACTTGTTCATTCCACAGGCTTTTAGTGCTCCGGAGGACAGACAGATGAATATGACTTTCTTTTTGATTGAGCCCTTGTTCATTCAGCTCCTTCTAAGTGGCAGAATAAGGAATGAGCTTGAAAATTCTTTGAACCTCTCCTTCCCTAACCCCTGATTCAACCCTGATTATCATCATTGACTCCTTCTTAGTCGACTTTCTTCGAACCGCCCCTTATCATTTGGAGTCGTCCGAGGGACTCTGAAATCCATATAAAGAATAACCTCCGGCTCCTATTAGTTCCATCTTTGACTTAGCCCTTATCAATGAGAGGCCGATCATTCTTTGAGCCTCCCGCTCCGCTTCTTTGCTCCTCCTAGGGCTCCGCTCGTTCTCCGTAGTTTCATTTATTCTAGTCCAAGAAACAATGAAATTCCATCAACTCCAAGCCTATCCAACAAGATTTCAGTGGACATAATATCTAAGATTACTAATGGAAGGTTTTCTATTATAAGAAGACAAATCAGACAAGAAGAGAAGACAGAGAGACTTCTAGCGGCCATAAGTTTGAGCTGGAATCTCCTTTGAGTGGATGAATATGAAAATCAGTGGAATGAACAAGTCCTTCGCATCTAGACCTCTTATAATTCTACGGGGTCCGACCTAATAATCAGATTCAAGTAGCGGAGTGAGTAGTTTGAAAGAAAGGATATCAGTTTCAGTGGAATCTTTGGAGATAGGCTTGAATCTTTTTAGTAGGTTCTTTGATGAAAAAAGTCGAAAAAGTCAAAAGTCTATCCGCTACTTTCATCTTCTATATTATGAGGCTGACTAGTAATGCTGAAGTTCCTCCTACGGGAATCAAAAGTGAAAGGAAGGAATAAGGACTCAATGACTAATTAAGCTAACCTGGACCTTGATTTTTTCATTGAATTTTGATGCCTTCTACGGCGTTCAAGTCAAAGAGTATTCAAGATCAGAGTTTCAGAGCTTTATCAAAACTGATCTTTATCTTGTCTTTTTCTACTTTCATCCGTCCCCCCTCTCCTTTCAGTCGAGTTATTTCATAACCTCCGAAGGAGTTCTATAACTATAACAAGGAGAATTTCTGAGTTGCACTCCTTCAAGCCTTTGAATAGGGATCAGTCTTTCTCTCCTTTCAGTCGAGCCCTTGTTCATTGATTCAGATGAATATGGATTTCTGACTCGTCCTACGTAGCTTAATTAGGCCTGTGGATAAACAAGGGTTCGGACGACCCGTCTCATTGATAAGGACATATGAACCTTCGGACTGGTCCGGAGGACCTCTTTGATCCACTAAGTCAAAGATGGAACTAGAAGGCAAATAAAGGCTCGGGATGGATTTAGGAGTCTTTGTGCGAAGCCGTATGCGGTGAGAGTCGCACGTACGGTAACGAGGGGGGTTCGCGTCTATACGGTGTAGTGTGGTGGTTGGGCCTACCCACCCTATTTGTTCCATGATCTATGGGTCTACTGGAGCTACCCACTTCGATCAATTAGCCAAGATTTTGACCGGATACGAAATCATGGTGCTCGATCTAGTGGTCTTTTTATGGGGATTCTATCTATCGCTGTAGGATTCCTATTCAAGATCACTGCAGTTCCTTTTCGGGCGGCTGTAGGACGGACGGCCGCCTATAGGGTTGGTAGGGTAGGGTGGGTGGTACCGCTCTGTGGCCAATCTTCCTAACCGCGCGCGGGCCGGGCTTAGAGCGCGTGAAACTCATCACTACCTCGTAAGGGCGTTGAGACCATAGCATGTTACACGAAAGCGCCGCTTTCTCTGTAGTGTTGTCACACAGCAGCCCGCCTAGAAGAGCCACTCGCTCTGTAGTGTTGTCACATAAGATAAGCACGCCGCCCGCCTGCTGGCCGGGCGAATCGAAGTTCTCTTCCGGTCAACTGTCCACCCAGTCCAAAAAACACAGTAGAATCACGCAAGGCACGCAGCTGGTGTGCTTCCTGCCCGCGAGGAAAGAAAGAAGAGCGACAGGGTTGAGTTTCAGATTTGACTGTTTGCAGCATGGGAGCGGATTACCCAAAAAATCCCTGGGAACAATGAAAAAAAAAGATATCTCGGTAACGAAAACTATGGGGGGCTGTATTGGCGAGATCAACGGTGAACAGCTGCCAAAAGAAAAACCGCCTGGAAGTCCGAGGACCTTTAGTACCGTACCCTACCCCCAAACCAGCAGCCTTCGCGCCAAGCAAGACCGCCCTTGTCCCTTTCCTTTCTCCATTCCGCCTCCTTCTTTCTTAGCTTTGTTCCAATCGAGTCTAAGGCAAAGAGTGGAAAGTATACCTATTTTTTTTTGACCTACTTGACGATAGAATATGCGAGAGCAAGAACAAGACGCCCTAATTAAGCTACGAAGGCCCGAAGAAAGTTCAACAATTAAGGAAGAAGACTAGTCGGAAAGATCAAGCCTAGGTCAAACTCTGAATCACGATACTACGCGGTGCGACGTGCGACGAGAAAGAGGAAGAAAGTCAATGAACAAGGTGTTGATGATCTGATTATTAGTTCTGATAAGAAAAGAAGAAGATTTGAAAGAAAGGAAGAGAGAGTCGGAGGACGGCGTAGAAGGAGTCTAGTTTGAAAGAAAGGATATCCGTTTCAAGTGGAATTCAGAGGTCGGCTAATATATTTGAGAAAGTAGAAAAAGAAGACGAAGTCGATTTGCGCTCCATCTTTGACTTAGTGGATAAAAGAGGCTCAAAGGATTTGAGTCGCTTCTCTTTATTCAATGATCGTCAATATTCTTTGACTTAGTGGAATTTCATGAGTCCTCCGCTTTCAGAGTCCTAACCAAAAACTAAAAGATCCAGATTCGCAAATTCTTTGCGCCTTATCTAATGAGCTAAAAAAGAAGAGGAGGACTTTCCATATTAGCTTTTCTGTCCTTATCAATGAGACCACTAAAAGCCAGAAAGCCTATCCTCAGATTCTTCTAGTGGAATGAATGAGTCCGACTGCCTTGACTTTATTCAATGACTTTATTCATTGATTCAGCTTGAATCTTGGACTCCTTTCAGTCGAGCCTCCTCTTCTCTTTATTTATTGAAAGGGCTCTTTATTCATTCAGGCTCCTTCTAAGTGGCAGAATAAGGAATGAGCTTCGCCCCTCTCCTTCCTAACCTCAGTCGAGTTCAATGAGCCTTTGTTCATTGACTCCTTCTTAGTCGACTTTCTTCGAACCGCCCCTTAGAATTTGGAGTCGAGTTATTGAATAACGTCCGGACTAGCTTATCCTTCAAGAGTCGATCTTCTTCGAACGTCGAGCTATGTAATAACCGTAGGTTACTAGTAGGTTTGGAAGGAATTGCATTTTGATCTATATTAACCAGGAACATGATCAATTCCATAAATCAGTCCAAGGAATTCAAGCCTAGGAGATTCAAGTCAAGGGAATTTCATTTTGATGCCTCCGTCTATTAATCGTCGGGCTCCTCTCCTATATTTCAAACTACGAGTACCTTCGCTCCTTCACAGTCGCTTCGCTTCGCGCCTTACTCCGCCTCTCCTTTGAGTTCCATTCTGAGTTGCACTCCTTCAAGCCTTTGAATAGGGATCAGTCTTTCTCTCCTTTCAGTCGAGACCTTGTTCATTGATGAAGATGAATATGGATTTCTGACTCGTCCTACGTAGCTTAATTAGGCTAAAAGGCGAACTTTCAGTCGCTTTTCACATTCTTTGAGCGTCCTCCGGACAGAAGTTTGAGTGGTCCTACGTCCCTCTTCCTATGGTCGAGCTACTTCTGTCCCTCCTTCGGACTTTTTTGAGTGGAATTCCGTTTTTTAGCCTTTATTCATTGATTCAGTCGAGACGTCCGAAGTAGCTTAATTAGGCAAGGAGTCTGAAGTCCTCCGGACTAGTCTTTTAGTGACTTTCTTTATTGAAAGGGATTTGACCTCTTTATTCAATGATCTTTGAGCCTATTAAAAGGCGAAACTTTCAGTCGCTTCGATCATTCTTCGAATATGAATCGTCGGCTCCTTCTAATTGGATAAGGAAGTCTTTAATTAAGACTGAGATCAGTCTTTGACTTGATTCTGGAGTCGTCCGGAGGTTATGAAATAGCTCGACTGTAAGGAGAGGGGAGAAGCGAAACGACTGTATTATTTAAGGAGTGCAACGAAAGAAATCCATATAAATAGAAAATCAAGGGCTCCTTCAAATAGTTCAGGGATCAGGACTTCGCAAATTCTTTGCGCCTAACCTTTGTATCCTTATCATTTGGAGTCGAGTTATTTCATAATGCACTCCTGAACATTGGCAGAATAAGGAATGAGCTTGAAAATTCTTTTTTCCTTTGATTTTGAGTCGTCCGGAGGCGCGAAGCGAAACGACTGTTAAGGAGTGGTATTATGAAATAACTCTCCAAATAAGGAAGGAGAGGGGGAGAAGCGAAACGACTGAATCTAATAGGAGTGGTATTATGAAATAGCTCTCCAAATAGTAAGGAGAGGGGAGAAGCGAAAACGACTGTATTATTTAAGGAGTGGTATTATGAAATAGCTCTCCAAATAAGGAAGGAGAGGTCAAAGAATTTGAGGCGAAACGACTGTATTATAATATTAATAGGAGTGCAACGAAAGAAATCCATATAAACATAATGCACTCCTTCTAAGTGGCAGAATAAGGAATGAGCTTGAAAATTCTTCTCAACTCCTCTCCTTCCTAACCTCAGTCGAGTGGCTTCGCTCCTCTCCTATATTTTTTTCGTAGAGTACCTTCGCTCCTCGCATATTTCATTGCGCCTCTATTTGGAGTCGTCCGGAGGCGCGAAGCGAAACGACTTAACAGGAGTGCAACGAAAGAAATCCATATAAAAATAATGCACTCCTTCTTTTATGATAATTCAGTCGTTTCGCTTTCTTTATTCATCTTTGACCCTCTCCTCTCCTTATCAGTCGACTTTCTTCGAACCGCCCCGTGGGAGTCGAGCTATTTCATAACCTACTCCGCCTTCTACGTCTGAAATCCATATGAACCTCTTCCATATTCATCTGTGGATCAAAGAGGTTCCGGAGGTCAAAAGGACGGTCTCGCTTATTTGAGTGGAATGAAAGCGTCCGGGTTCCCTTGTTCATTGAGGACCTTTGTTTTTGAGCGGACCAGTCTCGCTATTTCATAACCTAGAAAAAAGGACGAACATTCTTTGAGCCCGTAGTTAGGAGTTTTTTGAGTGACTTTATTCAATGATCTTTGAGCCTTTGTTCATTGATTCAGTCGAGACCTCCTACGGTCCTCAGTCCTCGTTTAGTGGAGTTTCCATATTAGCTTTTCAGGATTTCTTAGTCCTTCGCAACTCCTCTCAACTCCTCTCAAATTCTTTGATCCTCTCCTCGCAAATTCTTTCCGCCTCTCCTTCTTAGTCGAGCTGCTTCGCACCTTTCCAGTCGCTTCTCAAACCTTTGACTTTATTCGCAAATTCTTTGCTCATCTGGACCCCTTAATAATTGCCTGTGGAATGAATGAGTCCTCCGGACCATATTAGTGGAATGAACTTCGTTGCACTCCTAATCCTAATAAGGGATAAGTCCTTTCGCTTTCATTCAAATTCTTTTTTCCTTTGATTTTGAGTCGTCCGGAGGCGCGAAGCGAAACGACTGTTAAGGAGTGCATTATGAAATAGCTCTCCAAATAAGTAAGGGAGAGGGAGAAGCGAAACGACTGTATTATTTAAGGAGTGGTATTATTCAATAGCTCTCCAAATAGTAAGGAGAGGGGGAGAAGCGAAACGACTGTATTATTTAAGGAGCCCTTTATTTGAAGAAATAGCTCTCCAAATAAGGAAGGTTCGAAGAAACTCGACTGATAAGGAGAGGAGAGGGTCAAAGATGAATAAAGAAAGCGAAACGACTGTATTATAATATTAATAGGAGTGCAACGAAAGAAATCCATATAAACATAATGCGCTCCTCTCCTATATCTGAAACTACGAGTACCTTCGCTCCTTCAAATAGTTCAGGGATCAGGACTTCGCTTTCAACTCCTAACGGAGCCTCTCCTTTTAAGAACATAAGCTACGCCCTTCTTCATTCAGGCTCCTTCTAATAAGGAAGGAATTCGCTTTCAAGTCCTAACCTTTGTATCCTTTCAGATGAATATGGATTCAATTAAGGGTCCGTCCTCTTGACTCAGAAATCCATATTCAAATTCATGCCAGTCGCTTCGCTTCGCGCCTTATTCAGTTTATGACTTTCATAGAAAACCTTCTACGTCCTAATCTCTTATTTATGGGACTCCTTCTACGTTGTGCTTCTCTTCTTCTTTCTTTCTTCTCAAATTCGTCGCAAATTCTTTGCTCCTTCGATCATTCTTTGAGCCTGTGGATCAAATCAGTGACTTTCTTTTATTGAAAGGGATTTGACCCTCTTCTTCATTCTACTCAAATTCGTCTATCAAACAAGTCCAGAGGAGCGAAAGCGGCTCGACTCCCACGGGGAATAAGGGTCCGGACTAGCTTAATTAGGCAAGAGGAGGACTAGTCTCATTAGATAAGGAGTTCATTGAGGACCGTTGTTTTTCCATATTCATATTCCACTTCGGACCAAGTCTTCTTTATTTATGTTTGAGTAGGTTTGGAAGTTCAGAGTCCTAACCTTTGTATCCTGTCTCGCTATTTTAGTGGATAAAAGAGGCTCAAAGTATTTGAGTCGTCTTGACCCTTATTTATCCTTGCCGGGTAGAAGTAGTTTTAATTAGAGTTGTTCTCCCTTGTTCATTGACTCCTCTTCTCTCCTCTGAAATCAGATTCTTATGAAAAGGGCTCCTTCACAGTCGCTTCGCTTCGCGCCTTGACTTTCTTTTTGATTGAGGGCTCCGTTAGGAGCAAAGAATTTTCCATTGATAAGGACATATCCTCTGATTTCTTTACGAGTCTGAATATCGACTTAGTTGTTTTTGTGTTCATATCTTATCGGGTTAACGCACTTTATCCTATTCAGTGTGACGGCTTTATGGGTCAGCTAAACTCATTCCTTTTTATTATGTTGTGAGGCTTTGGTTACCGGCTCAGGCTTCCAAAGGCGACCCTCTCTCGTTTCCGGCGGTTTCCGTCATTGAAGTAGCCTTTCTTTCGTCATCCTACCAAAGTACGTTCGAAGAAGCGAGCCCTTATTAGTTTAGTAAAGTCAAGCTCCAAAAAAGGAGAGATTAACCTGCGGTGCGCTACGCCCGGCAACTCATCAAGCAATTTCTTTGCGCTTGAATTTCAGTGATGAGGTCGCAAAGAGAGGGAAGTAGGGCTCCTATTGACTAAAGGTGGATTC
>NW_026124603.1:0-15000 GCF_025177605.1 Cucumis melo | reverse complement strand
CTGAAACCGTGGCCCAAATCTAGGTTAGAATCCCCTGATTCAATAAAAAAGAAAAGGGATTTTTCTTTTTTAACAATTTTGGGAATGGAAACTGACCTTCCTTTTGGTACTGGCACAAGAAACCTTTCGTTTTTTGAACCCGAGTTAATAACCGAAAGAGCAAAAAATTTAAAAAACTGGACAAAGATGTGTATTGGAAGACTTTTAAGAACAAAGTTGTTTATAAAAATTTTCAAAGAAATTATAAATTTTTCAAAAGAAAAAAAAAAAGAGGTCACCGAAAACATTTTATTTATAAAGATAAAAGAAGGAATAAAAGCACTTTTACAAAGAACCCCAATTCCATTATTTCAATTGAAAGAAATATACAAGTTGAATCAAGCTAAAAACGAAAAAAATTCGATAATAAGTAATCGAATGATCCAAGACTCGTCCATTGTAATTAGTTCTATGGATTGGACAAATTTTTCATTGAGAGAAAAAAAAATGAAAGATTTGACTGATAGAACAAACACCATACTAAAAAAAATTGAAAAAATTAGAAAAGACACGAAACAAGAGTTGCTAAATACAGAAATTAGTCCTAACAAAATAAGTTATGATGATAAAATATTTGAATCTCAGAAAAATATTTTAAAGATATTAAAAAAAAGAAATGTACGATTAATTCGTAAATCGCATCATTTTCTAAATTTTTTTGTTGAAAAATATCTATGTATATGTTTTCAACGTATGATTAATATGCCGAGGAATGGCCAACTTTTTATTGAATCAATAAAAAAAAAATTTACTAAATCCATTTTCAATAATGAATCAAATCAAGAAAGAATTGATAAAACAAATCAAAGTATAATTGACTTTATTTCAACTATCAAAAAGTCACTTTCCAATATTACTAATAAGAATGGAAAGATCTTTTTGGACTTATCATACTTGTCGCAAGCATATTTATTTTACAAATTATCACAAACACAAATTATTAATTTATCTAAGTTAAGACCTGTCTTTCAATATCACGGAACATCTCGTTTTCTTAAGAATGAAATAGAGGATTATTTTGTTGAAGTTGTTGGAGCACACGAAATATTACATTCCGACCTAAAACAAAATAATCTTGAAAATTCTGGAATGAGAAATCAATGGAAAAACTGGTTAAGGGGTCATTATAACTTGGATTTATATCCGATTAGATGGTCAAAATTACTCCCCCAAAAATGGCGAAATAGAGTTAAGCAAGATCGTAAAAATAAAGATTTTAACCAATGTTTTTCAGATGAAAAAAACCGATTAATTGCTTACAAAAAACAAAATCATTTTGAAATAGACGACTCATTACCGAATAAAAAAGATAAGAAAATAAAAAAATATATATATGATTGTTTATCATATAAATCTATTAATTATGAAGATAATAAAGATTCATATATTGTTGAATTACCAGTAGAAGTAAAAAATAATCAAGAAAGTTCTTATAAGTACAACACGGATAAATGTAAATTTATTGATATACTGACTGATATCCTTATCAATAATTATCTACGAGAAGATGATATTATAGATCTGGAAAAAACTATGGATAGAAAATATTTTGATTGGAGAATGCTGCATTTTTCTATTAAAAATAAGGTCGATATTCGATCCTGGATCCATATTGAGGCTGACACGAACAGTAAAAAAAATACTAAAACTGGGGTTAATCATTTTCAACTAATTAAAAAAATAAATAAGAAACATTTGTTTTATCTGACAATTAATCAAGATAAAAAAAGCAACCGATCCAACAAAAAAAAACAAACTTTTTTTGATTGGATGAGAATGAATGAAGAAATACTAAGTGGTTCCAGATCGAATTTGAAACGTGGGTGGGTCTTTCCAGAATTTTTGATACTTTATAATGCATATAAGATTAATCCATGGCTGATACCAATCAAATCACTTCTTTTTAATTTGAATGGAAATGAAAAAAAATTGAATGGAAATGAAATTTTTAGTAAAAAAAAAAAACTCATTGAAAAGAAAAAAGGATCTCTTTTTCTATCAGCGAAGGAAAAAACTTTTGAATTAGAAAATGGAAATAAAGCAGAAAAGGAATCTGTGGCCAAAGAGGATCTTGACTCAGTTCACTCAAACCACAAAAAAAATCTTCAAGAAGATTCTGCGGTAGCAGATAGGAGAAAACGTATAAATCAAAACCAATACGCGAAAAAGATGAGCAAGGAGTTTGAGTTGTTACTAAAAAAATATTTTCGTGTTCAATGCAGATGGGATGGTTCGGCATACGTAAATAAAAAAATTTTCAATAACATCAAAATATGTTGTCTCCTGGTTAGACTGCTAGATCCCAAACAAATTTATATATCCTCTATTCAAAATGGCAACCTGAGTCTGGATATTCTGCTATCTTCGAAGGGCTTGATTCTTTCAGAATTAATTAGAACTGGAATACTTATTATAGAACCCATTCGTCTGTCTGTAAAAAATGATGGAAAATTTATTATGTCTCAAACCATAGGTATTTCATTAGTTCATAAGAATAAGTACCAATTTAATCAAAAATATCAAGAAAAAGGCTATCCTTATAAGAGGAGTTTTGCTGAAATCCATTGCAATACCTCAAAAAATGACTGAAAATAGAACCAGCAATTATTATGATTTGCTTGTTCCGGAAAATATCTTATCCCCTAGAGGTCGTAGAGAGTTTAGAATTCTAATTTGTTTCAATTCTGGGAATAAAAATGATATCCAGAGAAATACAGCATTTTACAATGGAAATAAGGTGAAAACAGATGATCAAGTTTTAGATAAAACAAGCAAACATCTTGATAGATATCAAAATCAACTAAAAAAATTAAAGTTCTTTCTTTGGCCCAATTATCGATTAGAAGATTTAGCTTGTATGAATCGGTATTGGTTTGATACCAATAATAGCAGTCGTTTTAGTATGCTAAGGATCCATATGTATCCACAATTGCAAATTAGTTAATGCTACATTTTTCCTATATTGCCCGTACCTTATATGGTATATGAAGACAAAGAAATACACATATGGCACTCTCTTAGATTCTGATAGATGATATTAATTGAATTTAATGACGTATCTATTAGATTTAGAAATGAATCAAGAAAATATTCTTATTTCATTTTAAATTGAAAATTGCAGTCTAAATATTTTTTGTGCATGCAAAAATATACCAGACTTTTGTATACCTATCTGAAATTTTCAAAAAAGGGATTGCTAGATTTTATTAAAAAAAAAAAGAATAGAAATTCTTAATCAAAGTAAGATTATTGTGTATATCAAATTAAAACGAGTAACATTATTATTACTGATCAATAATAATTTATAAAAAAAAAGAAGGCTAAGGAGATTTAATTTTATGGTAAAAAATTCATTCAGCTCAGTTATTTCGCAAGAAGAAAAAAAAGAAAATGGAGGATCTGTTGAATTTCAAGTAGTCAGTTTCACCAATAAGATACGAAGACTTACTTCACATTTGGAATTGCACAAAAAAGACTATTTATCTCAAAGAGGTCTACGTAAAATTCTCGGAAAACGCCAACGATTACTTTCTTATTTATCAAAGAAAAATAAAATGCGTTATAAAGAATTAATTAATCAATTGGATATTCGGGAGTCAAAAACTCAGTAATTTAAAAAGTAATTTTTAATTATTTGATTTATTAGATCTTGCATTTTTATGAACTTATTTTAATTTTCAGCAATTCATGGAAAGATGAATCGAGGAAAAACTTATGAATGGACCGGCTACAAGAAAAGACCTCATGATAGTCAATATGGGACCTCACCACCCCTCAATGCACGGTGTTCTTCGACTCATCCTTACTTTGGATGGTGAAGATGTTATTGACTGTGAACCAATATTGGGTTATTTACACAGAGGGATGGAAAAAATTGCAGAAAACCGAACAATTATACAATATCTACCTTATGTAACACGTTGGGATTATTTAGCTACTATGTTTACAGAAGCAATAACCGTAAATGGTCCAGAACAGTTGGGAAATATTCAAGTCCCCAAAAGAGCTAGCTATATCAGAGTAATTATGTTGGAGTTGAGTCGTATAGCTTCTCATCTGTTATGGCTTGGCCCTTTTATGGCGGATATTGGCGCACAGACTCCCTTCTTCTATATTTTCAGAGAACGAGAATTAGTATATGATCTATTCGAAGCAGCCACCGGTATGAGAATGATGCATAATTTTTTTCGTATCGGGGGAGTCGCGGCTGATCTACCTCATGGATGGATAGATAAATGTTTGGATTTCTGCGATTATTTTTTGACAGCGGTTGCTGAATATCAAAAACTTATTACACAAAATCCTATTTTTTTTAGAACGAGTTGAGGGAGTAGGTATTATTTCTGGAGAAGAGGTCATAAATTGGGGGTTATCAGGACCAATGCTACGAGCTTCCGGAATACCATGGGATCTTCGTAAAGTTGATCGTTATGAGTGTTATGACGAATTTGATTGGGAAGTTCAGTGGCAAAAAGAAGGCGATTCATTAGCTCGTTATTTAGTCAGACTTGCTGAGATGACGGAATCCGTAAAAATTATTCAACAAGCTTTGGAAGGAATTCCAGGGGGGACCTTATGAAAATTTAGAAATACGATCTTTTGATCGAGCAAGGTCTCCGGAATGGAATGACTTTGACTATCGATTCATTAGTAAAAAACCTTCGCCAACTTTTGAATTGGCGAAACAAGAACTTTATGTGAGAGTCGAAGCCCCCAAAGGAGAATTGGGCATTTTTTTGATAGGGGATCAGGGTGGTTTTCCTTGGAGGTGGAAAATTCGCCCGCCGGGTTTTATCAATTTGCAAATTCTTCCTCAGTTAGTTAAAAGAATGAAATTGGCTGATATTATGACAATACTAGGTAGCATAGATATCATTATGGGAGAAGTTGATCGTTAAAATGATAATTGATACATCACAAGTCCAAGATATCAATTCTTTTTCGAGATTGGAATTCTTAAAAGAATTCTATGGAATTCTATGGGTACTTGTCCCTATTTTGACTACTGTATTGGGAATCACAATAGGCGTACTAGTAATTGTATGGTTAGAAAGAGAAATATCCGCAGGAATACAACAACGGATTGGACCTGAATATGCTGGTCCTTTGGGAGTTCTTCAAGCTTTAGCAGATGGTACAAAACTACTTTTTAAAGAAAATCTGCTTCCATCTAGAGGTGATACTCGCTTATTCAGTATGGGACCATCGATAGCAGTCATATCAATTTTACTAAGCTATTCAGTAATTCCTTTTGGTTATCGCCTTGTTTTAGCCGATCTACCTATCGGTGTTTTTTTATGGATTGCCATTTCAAGTGTTGCTCCCATCGGACTTCTTATGTCAGGATATGGATCCAATAATAAATATTCCTTCTTAGGTGGTCTACGAGCTGCTGCTCAATCAATTAGTTATGAAATACCATTAACTCTATGTGTATTATCAATATCTCTACGTGTGATTCGTTGAGACATAAACTTCTCCCACTTTTTTTCGAGAAAAGGGTTGAAATGCATTGAATAGATATCCTCATTTTTATATTTATTATTCGGATTAATGAACTAAATCAGATAGTTATATGAGTGAAAGAAAACAGCTTATATAAATAAAAATTAGCAGTCAAAATATTAAGTCTCATTTTCTATGTATAAGAGTTAAGCAGAAAAAAATATAGGCGCAAGAGAGCCCCAAGATTGGGTCACTAGTTATCCTGTCTTGAAGCGGACTCAAAAGATCAACCGGATTGAGTTTTCACTATTATTTTTATGTACTACCATATGTGTATTACCATAACACAGCCGATTGAGCAAAAATGAGTGGATGGTTAGAAACACCAAGATATACAAAGGATTAGTAATGGAGATTTTCAAAATTATCCAAAACCAAAAGAGAGAGAAGGACATTTTTGCAAAATGCATAATATAAAAAGAATACGAATTGGGGCTTTAAGTTTGTAGAAATGATCAGGCAGTACTCCCCACGATTCCGATCCAGAGTATACGCCTATCCACCCATTAAATAAATGACTATCGGAAACGAAATAATCCCTTATTGAGTAAGTACCCTTTTTCTCAGAAAGAAGAATAGGAACGAAAAAAAATGGAAAGAATCCAATTACAAAAAAAAAAAAAAAAGAGATATTTTTTATTGTTTCTTATCTCCATTACTATATGCATTTCTTTCCTATCTCCCTATTCATAGAGATAGAATTCATGTCCGAATTCATGAACTAATGGAATAGCCAATTTTTTTTTCGTAATTGAAAACAATGGGTTATTGATATTTATAATAAATAGTATTTTAGTAAAGAATTAAGTTATTACTCAACAAAGAATTTTTTTTAAAGGATGAGATCAATTCAGAAGTAACCTTTTTCTTTATTATTATAACAGACAGAATTCTATTGGGTTAATTTGGGGACACACGATAGATTTTTATCTTATAGTATATTTTTATCTTATAGTATTCTACAAAAAAAAACATAGCAAGACAAGATAAATAATCCCGATACGCTCCTTAGATTTATTTAAGGCCCTCAAGGAGCCGTATGAGGTGAAAATCTCATGTACGGTTCTGTAATAGCGATGAGAACAGTGATGTTATTACCGACTATAATTATCTAACAGTTCTAGTACCGTTGATATAGTTGAGGCTCAATCAAAATATGGTTTTTGGGGTTGGAATTTGTGGCGTCAACCTATAGGGTTTGTTATTTTTCTAATTTCTTCCTTAGCAGAATGCGAGAGATTACCTTTTGATTTACCAGAAGCAGAAGAAGAATTAGTAGCGGGTTATCAAACTGAGTATTCAGGTATAAAATTTGGTTTATTTTATGTTGCTTCCTATCTAAATCTATTAGTTTCTTCGTTATTTGTAACTGTTCTTTACTTGGGTGGTTGGGGATATCTCTATTCCATACATATTAGGTTATGAACTATTTGAAATAAATAAAGTGTATGAAGTCTTTGGAATGACAATTAGTATCTTTATTACATTAGCGAAAACTTATTTGTTCTTGTTCATTTCTATAGCAACAAGATGGACTTTACCCCGACTAAGAATAGATCAACTATTAAATCTTGGATGGAAATTTCTTTTACCTATATCTCTCGGTAATCTATTATTAACAACATCTTTTCAACTCTTTTCATTGTAAAGGAATACCATATTCTATATTCACGACTTGCTCAAACAAGAGAAAGAAACAAACATAAAATTCTTTAGAGATATTATAATATGTTCCCTATGGTAACTGGGTTCATGAATTATGGTCAACAAACAGTACGAGCTGCAAGGTACATTGGTCAGGGTTTCATGATTACTTTATCCCATGCAAATCGTTTGCCTGTAACTATTCAATATCCTTACGAAAAATTAATAGCATCGGAGCGTTTCCGTGGTCGAATCCATTTTGAATTCGATAAATGCATTGCTTGTGAAGTATGTGTTCGTGTATGTCCTATAGATCTCCCCGTTGTTGATTGGAAATTGGAAACGGATATTCGAAAGAAACGATTGCTTAATTACAGTATTGATTTCGGGATCTGTATATTTTGTGGTAACTGCGTTGAATATTGTCCAACAAATTGTTTATCAATGACTGAAGAATATGAACTTTCTACTTATGATCGTCACGAATTGAATTATAATCAAATTTCTTTGGGTCGTTTACCAATGTCAGTAGTTGATGATTATACAATTAGAACAATTTTGAATTCGAATTCGCCTCAAATTGAAGTCTAAAATAAGTCAATCTGTTGATTAAAGAGTAATTTACAATTACTAAGGTTCTGTTTTGATCTAAAGACATGAGGTTTCTTTCGTTTTGTTTGTTTGGTCACTACCTACAAATCCAAACTATTGATTCATGAGAATTGTAGCTTAATTTAGATTGAAACTATATATTTCGAAATATATAGTTTCAATCTACTTTACTCTTTCAGATCAAGACTAAGATTAATAGAATAACTGTACCTACATTAATTCACACCCCTTAATATTTAATTAGGAATTGATTATACATTTTTTTTCCTGGTCAGATCAATAAGGTCATGAAAAACATTTAGATTTATTTATCTCTTTTTTTACTACATATAATGGATTTGCCTGGACCGATACATGATTTTCTTGTAGTCTTGTTGGGATCAGGTCTTATATTAGGAAGTATGGGAGTACTATTATTTAACAACTCCATTTATTCTGCTTTTTCGTTGGGACTGGTTCTTGTTTCTATATCCTTATTCTATATTCTAGCAAACGCCCAGTTTGTAGCTGCTGCGCAACTCCTTATTTACGTGGGAGCTATAAATGTTTTAATCATATTTGCTGTGATGTTCATGAAGGGTTCAGAATATTCCAAAGATTTTAATCTTTGGACCGTTGGGAATGGAGTTACTTTTCTGGTTTGTACAAGTATTTTTGTTTCACTAATGACTACTATTGTAGATACGTCATGGTATGGGATTATTTGGACTACAAGATCAAATCAGATTCTAGAGCAAGATTTAATAAGTAATAGTCAACAAATTGGAATTTATTTATCAACATATTTTTTTCTTCCATTTGAACTCATTTCGATCATTCTTTTAGCTGCTTTGATCGGCGCAATTTCCGTGGCTCGCCAGTAATAAATCTTTAGTTAGAAATAGCATAATTTAAACTTTGTTGTATGTTATCACACACATTCCCCTTCAATTCTATTTGAAGATTTTTTGGTCTAAACTCAAAATTCTTTTATTCGATCGATTACGAATATTCTCTTGTTCTGTACTTTTTTTTTGTCAATTGAATTGAATCTATTACATTTTTGTTCATATTGAAATGAATCGGAATTGATAAGGAGTTGGTCAATCATGCTCGAACATGTACTTATTATAAGTGCCTATTTATTTTCTATCGGTATCTATGGATTGATCACAAGCCGAAATATGGTTAGGGCCCTTATGTGTCTTGAGCTTATACTGAATGCAGTTAATATGAATTTCGTAACATTTTCTGATTTTTTTTGATAGTCGCCAATTAAAAGGGAATATTTTCTCAATTTTTGTTATAGCTATTGCAGCCGCTGAAGCAGCTATTGGCCCAGCTATTCTTTCGTCAATTTATCGTAACAGAAAATCCACTCGTATCAATCAATCGAATTTGTTGAATAAGTAATATTTATTTATGAGATAAATTATGATATTCATCAAGTAAAATTATATGTATCATACGTAATCCATGATAATGTTTGCGAAAACGTAAAAAATCAAAGTATCTTGGCCCTATCGCATGAGTTAATCTGAAAGTAGATTGATTATCAAAATTCTGATAAATTATTGACTCATCTGGTATCTAAATATATAATTCATTTACAAATTTACTCGATCGAAAATTTATAGTCTTAAAAAAAAATTATAGATCCAATGTCACATTCAGTAAAGATTTATGATACATGTATAGGGTGTACTCAATGTGTCCGAGCTTGCCCCACAGATGTATTAGAAATGATACCTTGGGGCGGATGTAAAGCTAAGCAAATAGCTTCGGCTCCACGAACGGAAGACTGTGTTGGTTGTAAGAGATGTGAATCTGCCTGTCCGACAGATTTTTTGAGTGTTCGCGTTTATTTATGGCATGAAACAACTCGAAGCATGGGTCTAGCTTATTGATACGTTCTCTAAAAGCCCCCTTGAATACATTTGATTTCTTTTTTACCGACAAAAACTCGTGCTCGAAAATAAATATACATATATATATTTTTTTTTATTTTATTTTCGAACATGGGTTTTTTTAGTCCAAGTGTATCTTGTTTTTACTACGAATTATTTTCCTTGGTTAACAACAGTTGTAGTTTTTTCCAATATTTGCGGGTTTATTACTTTTCTTTTTCCCTCATAGAGGAAATAAAGTAATGAGATGGTATACTATATGTATCTGTGTACTCGAGCTGCTTCTAACAACCTATGCGTTTTGTTATCATTTCGAATTAGACGATCCATTAATCCAATTGATGGAGGATTATAAATGGATCCCTTTTTTGGATTTTTACTGGAGATTGGGAATCGATGGACTTTCCATAGGACCCATTTTACTGACGGGGTTTATCACCACTTTAGCTACTTTAGCGGCTTGGCCAGTTACTCGAGATTCCCGATTATTCCATTTTCTAATGTTAGCAATGTATAGTGGTCAAATAGGATCATTTTCTGCTCGAGACCTCTTACTCTTTTTTATCATGTGGGAGTTAGAATTAATTCCCGTTTATCTACTTCTATCGATGTGGGGCGGAAAGAAACGGTTGTATTCAGCTACAAAGTTTATTTTGTACACTGCGGGAGGTTCCATTTTTTTGTTAATGGGAGTTCTGGGTATCGGTTTATATGGTTCTAATGAACCAACTTTAAATTTTGAAACATCAGCTAATCAATCGTATCCTATAGCACTAGAAATACTATTCTATATCGGATTTCTTATTGCTTTTGCTGTCAAATCACCGATTATACCCTTACATACATGGTTACCAGATACCCACGGAGAGGCACATTACAGTACTTGTATGCTTCTAGCCGGAATCTTATTAAAAATGGGAGCATATGGATTGGTTCGGATCAATATGGAATTATTACCCCACGCCCATTCTATCTTTTCACCCTGGTTGATCATATTAGGCATAATTCAAATAATCTATGCAGCTTCAACATCTTCGGGTCAACGCAATTTAAAAAAAAGAATAGCTTATTCCTCCGTCTCTCATATGGGTTTCATAATTATAGGAATTGGTTCTATAAGCGATACGGGACTGAATGGAGCTATTTTACAAATAATCTCTCATGGATTTATTGGCGCTGCACTTTTTTTCTTGGCAGGAACAAGTTATGATAGAATAACGTCTGGTTTATCTCGATGAAATGGGAGGACTGGCTATCCCAATTCCAAAAATATTTATGACTTTCAGTATCTTATCGATGGCTTCCCTTGCATTGCCTGGTATGAGCGGTTTTGTTGCAGAATTAATAGTCTTTTTTGGAATAATTACTAGCCAAAAATATCTTTTAATGGCAAAAATAGTAATTACTTTGGTAATGGCAATTGGAATTATATTAACTCCCATTTATTTATTATCTATGTTACGCCAGATGTTCTATGGATACAAGCTTTTTAATGCTAAAAATTCTTATTTTTTTGATTCGGGACCACGAGAGTTGTTTGTTGCGATCTCTATCCTTATACCTGTCATAGGTATTGGTATTTATCCAGATTTTGTTTTCTCACTATCAGTTGACAAGGTCGAAGCTATTTTATCTAATTATTTTGCTAGATAGTTTTCATAAAAAAATGAAACAGCAATACTATAATAATTTTTTTTAATCATTCGTTGCACAATAAAAAAAAGAAGTCTTTTTTCTTAAGTTAAATAAAAAAATGAATTGGACTTCCTCATACATTTGGCTTTTGTGAGAACCATTTGAATCAAGTAATGTAGTGATTCAAAGGGTTCTCGATGTCTTACACACAATTTTCTTATCTATACCCCTCCATGTTTGTGTTCGTCAGGCCCTTTCTTGAATGAATTCAATTTAGATGTTAATGTAAATGAACCATAACTATGTAGCCCTATCCCTAATAGATTGACCCCAAAATAGCATATCCAAATTATAAGAAAACCCATAGAGGCCACAATTGCGGAATTTACACCTTCAAAATTTTTATTTGTTCGCGTATGTAAATAAATTGCAAATATCGTCCAAGTAATAAATGCCCAAGTTTCCTTTGGGTCCCAATTCCAATACGATCCCCATGTCTCATTAGCCCATACTGCCCCTGAAAGAATACCTATGCTTAAAAAGATAAACCCTAGACTAATAATACGATAACTCCAATGATCTAATTGTTGAATCAGTTGAGACTTATAATAATTCTTCGAAGAAAAAAAGGAAGTGTTTCTTACAAAATAGTTCCCTTCGTTGATGTATTGGATCTCATCAAAGGAAAATAACGCATTTAATAAATTATTGTTTTTTACCAAAAAATTCTTATAGCTTTTTGAAATGTAATCACTATAAGAGCTACTGAAAATAATGATCCACATAAAAGAGCTGCATAACCTAATACCATCATACTTACGTGCATCATTAACCAATGAGATTGGAGAGCGGGAACTAATAGTGGGGATTGATGCATTTCAGTTAAAAAACCTGAAGTAGCAAAACCTTGTGTAAAAATAGTACTTGGCGCGGTTATTGCGCTTACACTTAAATGGTTTTTATATTTTTTTTAAATAAGCAAATAGATGAATAATGGATAAAGCCCCATGAAAGAAATAGTAATGATTCATATAAATCACTTAATGGTAAATGCCTCAAATAAATCCAACGAGTAACTAATAATCCTGTTATACAGAAAAAAGTAACTATCATGCCCTTTTCTGACGAAACATAGAGTCCTACGGTTTCATTGATTAATAAGGTTATTAACTGAATTGTAATGACAATTGAAATGACCGAAAAAGATATATGAGTTAATATATGCTCGAAAGTTAAAAATATCATAAAAAAAATAAATTTAAAGGTCCCGCAATTCAATTATTTGAATTAATATCTGGGACTTGAATTATTAATTCTATTATAGAACTTTTTTTTATAAAAAAAAAATGGCATGCCGCCACTCGGACTCGAACCGAGATGCTCTAAGCACTGCTTCCTAAGAGCAGCGTGTCTACCGATTTCACCATAGCGGCTTTCTCGAAATCATAATAACCTATTATTATTCAATCGTCGAGATTGAAAAAAATAGAATGAATTTGCAATTAAATGGAATATTTTTTACAAAATATTTATCGTGGATAAAAAACTCTTTATCTTTAAATGATAATTTCATTAAAGGGAAAAAAATAGGAGATTTGAGCGTTTCCAATAAAAATCTTATCCGATTTCATTTATTTCAATAAGAATTTAAGGTGTCAATTTTCTTCATTTAATAATAGTTTTATTTTTTTAATAATAGTTTTATTTTATAGGATTTTGCAAACCAATTTCATTATGTATTCGGCGAGATATATTCTATATCTATAATAGTAATAATGATTTCGAGAAAAGAAATAAGGTAAGGGTTCATAGAATTCAAAAAGAAGGTTTTAACTTAATCAACTAATGTCATCGTTTCAATGTCTTATTAAATTTTTAATAAAGAGTTTCAGTTTACTATTTGCTCTTCTATATTTCGATATTATATATAATATCGAAAATAGATAATAAAATCAAAAATCAACAAAAACTTTTTGGTTTAGTGGGGCGATGGGGATTCATATTTTCCCCATCTCGAAAATGATAAAACAAAGATATGAAAAAGAAAGGTCAACCTTTTTTATTCTTTGAACAAAAAAGTACCATTTTCCATTTTTTAATTGAGTAAACAAACGATTTATTATTTTTTTTTACATAGCCTACAAAAAGGAAAAAGAATTTCATATTTATCCGCTCAAAACATTAGGAAAATTACACTAATTGCTTTGATAAAAAAAAATTTATATTTAATATATAAAAAATATATATATAAAATATAAAAATTATAAACGAACTTTTACTAGGCTGTTTTTTGAGTCAAACCAATTCAGATTATTCCAATCTTTCAGTATTTATTTGATTTGTCCCCCCAAAAAACTTTGGGAATTACCCGTTGAAAGAGATTTTGCTAGCGAAAAAGCTTTCAACGCTGCCCGACGCCCCTTTGCTTTTCCAAATATTTTTCCGAATCCGTTTTTTTGATATAGAAGTGCGCTTTTTTGGAACTGCCATTACAAAATTATAATTGATTATTCATTACTATAGTTGGATGTGAAAAGACATCTATTGTTCAAAATGAATTGTTCTTTACTATTTATTATCCATTTATTATTGAAATTATAGTATACTCCTAATATAGCTATCGAAAATTCGAAATTATTAGATTAGAAACAAAGAAAAAACAATATATATAATGTTATTTTGTCAAAAAAAAAATTGTTTAATGATTCGTAGAATTTAATACAAAGAAGTCTTATTTTACTGGATCAACTTGTAGACTGTCTTTTATGATTGATACCAAAATAAAAATAGTGTTTTTGGTCTAATTATTCTTTCTTGCTCTAGAGCGGGGAATTTTTGTAATGCATACTAAATAATAAAGAAAATTTGCAGTTTCTATATTGTCAAAAAATTTTACTTAAAAGTAATGGGTGTGTTCATTAATAGTTTCAATGGATCATCTCATCTTATTTGAACAATTGTAACTTCGTGACTTGAAATATTTGAAGTATTTGGCAAAAAATTAAGAATAGAAAAATAAAATTCTATTTCCGTTTTGGATATTTAAATTTGTTATTAACTGATCCTTTTGAAAAGAGATAAGAGCTGGTGAATCAGAAAAATTAATTAGGAATTTAATATACTTTTTTATGGAATATACATATCAATATTCATGGATCATACCGTTCATCTCACTTCCAATTCCTATCTTAATAGGAGTGGGCCTTCTACTTTTTCCGACGGCAACCAAAAACCTTCGACGTATGTGGTCTTTTCCGAGTATTTTATTGTTAAGTATAGTTATGATTTTTGCAGTTTATCTGTCTATTGATCAAATAAATTACTAGTTATATCTATCAATATGTATGGTCTTGGACTATCAATAATGATTTTTCTTTAGAGTTGGGGCTACTTGATCGATCCACTTACTTGTATTATGGCAATATTAATCACGACTGTTGGAATTATGGTTCTTATTTATAGTGACAATTATATGTCTCATGATCAAGGATATTTGAGATTTTTTGCGTATATGAGTTTGTTCAATACGTCAATGTTGGGATTAGTTACTAGTTCGAATTTGATCCAAATTTATATTTTTTGGGAATTGGTTGGAATGTGTTCTTATCTATTAATAGGTTTTTGGTTCACTCGACCTACTGCGGCGAATGCTTGTCAAAAGGCATTTGTAACTAATCGC
>NW_026124602.1:0-7500 GCF_025177605.1 Cucumis melo | reverse complement strand
AATCCCGAAATTCAAAACTCCCCGTTGTCCAATAAAGACCTAAAATTCCTAATAATAAACCAAAATCCCCTACGCGATTAGTTACAAATGCCTTTTGACAAGCATTCGCCGCAGTAGGTCGAGTGAACCAAAAACCTATTAATAGATAAGAACACATTCCAACCAATTCCCAAAAAATATAAATTTGGATCAAATTCGAACTAGTAACTAATCCCAACATTGACGTATTGAACAAACTCATATACGCAAAAAATCTCAAATATCCTTGATCATGAGACATATAATTGTCACTATAAATAAGAACCATAATTCCAACAGTCGTGATTAATATTGCCATAATACAAGTAAGTGGATCGATCAAGTAGCCCAACTCTAAAGAAAAATCATTATTGATAGTCCAAGACCATACATATTGATAGATATAACTAGTATTTATTTGATCAATAGACAGATAAACTGCAAAAATCATAACTATACTTAACAATAAAATACTCGGAAAAGACCACATACGTCGAAGGTTTTTGGTTGCCGTCGGAAAAAGTAGAAGGCCCACTCCTATTAAGATAGGAATTGGAAGTGAGATGAACGGTATGATCCATGAATATTGATATGTATATTCCATAAAAAAGTATATTAAATTCCTAATTAATTTTTCTGATTCACCAGCTCTTATCTCTTTTCAAAAGGATCAGTTAATAACAAATTTAAATATCCAAAACGGAAATAGAATTTTATTTTTCTATTCTTAATTTTTTGCCAAATACTTCAAATATTTCAAGTCACGAAGTTACAATTGTTCAAATAAGATGAGATGATCCATTGAAACTATTAATGAACACACCCATTACTTTTAAGTAAAATTTTTTGACAATATAGAAACTGCAAATTTTCTTTATTATTTAGTATGCATTACAAAAATTCCCCGCTCTAGAGCAAGAAAGAATAATTAGACCAAAAACACTATTTTATTTTGGTATCAATCATAAAAGACAGTCTACAAGTTGATCCAGTAAAATAAGACTTCTTTGTATTAAATTCTACGAATCATTAAACAATTTTTTTTTGACAAAATAACATTATATATATTGTTTTTTCTTTGTTTCTAATCTAATAATTTCGAATTTTCGATAGCTATATTAGGAGTATACTATAATTTCAATAATAAATGGATAATAAATAGTAAAGAACAATTCATTTTGAACAATAGATGTCTTTCACATCCAACTATAGTAATGAATAATCAATTATAATTTTGTAATGGCAGTTCCAAAAAAGCGCACTTCTATATCAAAAAAACGGATTCGGAAAAATATTTGGAAAAGCAAAGGGCGTCGGGCAGCGTTGAAAGCTTTTTCGCTAGCAAAATCTCTTTCAACGGGTAATTCCCAAAGTTTTTTGGGGGACAAATCAAATAAATACTGAAAGATTGGAATAATCTGAATTGGTTTGACTCAAAAAACAGCCTAGTAAAAGTTCGTTTATAATTTTTATATTTTATATATATATTTTTTATATATTAAATATAAATTTTTTTTTATCAAAGCAATTAGTGTAATTTTCCTAATGTTTTGAGCGGATAAATATGAAATTCTTTTTCCTTTTTGTAGGCTATGTAAAAAAAAATAATAAATCGTTTGTTTACTCAATTAAAAAATGGAAAATGGTACTTTTTTGTTCAAAGAATAAAAAAGGTTGACCTTTCTTTTTCATATCTTTGTTTTATCATTTTCGAGATGGGGAAAATATGAATCCCCATCGCCCCACTAAACCAAAAAGTTTTTGTTGATTTTTGATTTTATTATCTATTTTCGATATTATATATAATATCGAAATATAGAAGAGCAAATAGTAAACTGAAACTCTTTATTAAAAATTTAATAAGACATTGAAACGATGACATTAGTTGATTAAGTTAAAACCTTCTTTTTGAATTCTATGAACCCTTACCTTATTTCTTTTCTCGAAATCATTATTACTATTATAGATATAGAATATATCTCGCCGAATACATAATGAAATTGGTTTGCAAAATCCTATAAAATAAAACTATTATTAAAAAAATAAAACTATTATTAAATGAAGAAAATTGACACCTTAAATTCTTATTGAAATAAATGAAATCGGATAAGATTTTTATTGGAAACGCTCAAATCTCCTATTTTTTTCCCTTTAATGAAATTATCATTTAAAGATAAAGAGTTTTTTATCCACGATAAATATTTTGTAAAAAATATTCCATTTAATTGCAAATTCATTCTATTTTTTTCAATCTCGACGATTGAATAATAATAGGTTATTATGATTTCGAGAAAGCCGCTATGGTGAAATCGGTAGACACGCTGCTCTTAGGAAGCAGTGCTAGAGCATCTCGGTTCGAGTCCGAGTGGCGGCATGCCATTTTTTTTTTTATAAAAAAAAGTTCTATAATAGAATTAATAATTCAAGTCCCAGATATTAATTCAAATAATTGAATTGCGGGACCTTTAAATTTATTTTTTTATGATATTTTTAACTTTCGAGCATATATTAACTCATATATCTTTTTCGGTCATTTCAATTGTCATTACAATTCAGTTAATAACCTTATTAATCAATGAAACCGTAGGACTCTATGTTTCGTCAGAAAAGGGCATGATAGTTACTTTTTTCTGTATAACAGGATTATTAGTTACTCGTTGGATTTATTTGAGGCATTTACCATTAAGTGATTTATATGAATCATTACTATTTCTTTCATGGGCTTTATCCATTATTCATCTATTTGCTTATTTAAAAAAATATAAAAACCATTTAAGTGTAAGCGCAATAACCGCGCCAAGTACTATTTTTACACAAGGTTTTGCTACTTCAGGTTTTTTAACTGAAATGCATCAATCCCCACTATTAGTTCCCGCTCTCCAATCTCATTGGTTAATGATGCACGTAAGTATGATGGTATTAGGTTATGCAGCTCTTTTATGTGGATCATTATTTTCAGTAGCTCTTATAGTGATTACATTTCAAAAAGCTATAAGAATTTTTGGTAAAAACAATAATTTATTAAATGCGTTATTTTCCTTTGATGAGATCCAATACATCAACGAAGGGAACTATTTTGTAAGAAACACTTCCTTTTTTTCTTCGAAGAATTATTATAAGTCTCAACTGATTCAACAATTAGATCATTGGAGTTATCGTATTATTAGTCTAGGGTTTATCTTTTTAAGCATAGGTATTCTTTCAGGGGCAGTATGGGCTAATGAGACATGGGGATCGTATTGGAATTGGGACCCAAAGGAAACTTGGGCATTTATTACTTGGACGATATTTGCAATTTATTTACATACGCGAACAAATAAAAATTTTGAAGGTGTAAATTCCGCAATTGTGGCCTCTATGGGTTTTCTTATAATTTGGATATGCTATTTTGGGGTCAATCTATTAGGGATAGGGCTACATAGTTATGGTTCATTTACATTAACATCTAATTGAATTCATTCAAGAAAGGGCCTGACGAACACAAACATGGAGGGGTATAGATAAGAAAATTGTGTGTAAGACATCGAGAACCCTTTGAATCACTACATTACTTGATTCAAATGGTTCTCACAAAAGCCAAATGTATGAGGAAGTCCAATTCATTTTTTTATTTAACTTAAGAAAAAAGACTTCTTTTTTTTATTGTGCAACGAATGATTAAAAAAAATTATTATAGTATTGCTGTTTCATTTTTTTATGAAAACTATCTAGCAAAATAATTAGATAAAATAGCTTCGACCTTGTCAACTGATAGTGAGAAAACAAAATCTGGATAAATACCAATACCTATGACAGGTATAAGGATAGAGATCGCAACAAACAACTCTCGTGGTCCCGAATCAAAAAAATAAGAATTTTTAGCATTAAAAAGCTTGTATCCATAGAACATCTGGCGTAACATAGATAATAAATAAATGGGAGTTAATATAATTCCAATTGCCATTACCAAAGTAATTACTATTTTTGCCATTAAAAGATATTTTTGGCTAGTAATTATTCCAAAAAAGACTATTAATTCTGCAACAAAACCGCTCATACCAGGCAATGCAAGGGAAGCCATCGATAAGATACTGAAAGTCATAAATATTTTTGGAATTGGGATAGCCAGTCCTCCCATTTCATCGAGATAAACCAGACGTATTCTATCATAACTTGTTCCTGCCAAGAAAAAAAAGTGCAGCGCCAATAAATCCATGAGAGATTATTTGTAAAATAGCTCCATTCAGTCCCGTATCGCTTATAGAACCAATTCCTATAATTATGAAACCCATATGAGAGACGGAGGAATAAGCTATTCTTTTTTTTAAATTGCGTTGACCCGAAGATGTTGAAGCTATAGATTATTTGAATTATGCCTAATATGATCAACCAGGGTGAAAAGATAGAATGGGCGTGGGGTAATAATTCCATATTGATCCGAACCAATCCATATGCTCCCATTTTTAATAAGATTCCGGCTAGAAGCATACAAGTACTGTAATGTGCCTCTCCGTGGGTATCTGGTAACCATGTATGTAAGGGTATAATCGGTGATTTGACAGCAAAAGCAATAAGAAATCCGATATAGAATAGTATTTCTAGTGCTATAGGATACGATTGATTAGCTGATGTTTCAAAATTTAAAGTTGGTTCATTAGAACCATATAAACCGATACCCAGAACTCCCATTAACAAAAAAATGGAACCTCCCGCAGTGTACAAAATAAACTTTGTAGCTGAATACAACCGTTTCTTTCCGCCCCACATCGATAGAAGTAGATAAACGGGAATTAATTCTAACTCCCACATGATAAAAAAGAGTAAGAGGTCTCGAGCAGAAAATGATCCTATTTGACCACTATACATTGCTAACATTAGAAAATGGAATAATCGGGAATCTCGAGTAACTGGCCAAGCCGCTAAAGTAGCTAAAGTGGTGATAAACCCCGTCAGTAAAATGGGTCCTATGGAAAGTCCATCGATTCCCAATCTCCAGTAAAAATCCAAAAAAGGGATCCATTTATAATCCTCCATCAATTGGATTAATGGATCGTCTAATTCGAAATGATAACAAAACGCATAGGTTGTTAGAAGCAGCTCGAGTACACAGATACATATAGTATACCATCTCATTACTTTATTTCCTCTATGAGGGAAAAAGAAAAGTAATAAACCCGCAAATATTGGAAAAACTACAACTGTTGTTAACCAAGGAAAATAATTCGTAGTAAAAACAAGATACACTTGGACTAAAAAAACCCATGTTCGAAAATAAAATAAAAAAAAATATATATATGTATATTTATTTTCGAGCACGAGTTTTTGTCGGTAAAAAAGAAATCAAATGTATTCAAGGGGGCTTTTAGAGAACGTATCAATAAGCTAGACCCATGCTTCGAGTTGTTTCATGCCATAAATAAACGCGAACACTCAAAAAATCTGTCGGACAGGCAGATTCACATCTCTTACAACCAACACAGTCTTCCGTTCGTGGAGCCGAAGCTATTTGCTTAGCTTTACATCCGCCCCAAGGTATCATTTCTAATACATCTGTGGGGCAAGCTCGGACACATTGAGTACACCCTATACATGTATCATAAATCTTTACTGAATGTGACATTGGATCTATAATTTTTTTTTAAGACTATAAATTTTCGATCGAGTAAATTTGTAAATGAATTATATATTTAGATACCAGATGAGTCAATAATTTATCAGAATTTTGATAATCAATCTACTTTCAGATTAACTCATGCGATAGGGCCAAGATACTTTGATTTTTTACGTTTTCGCAAACATTATCATGGATTACGTATGATACATATAATTTTACTTGATGAATATCATAATTTATCTCATAAATAAATATTACTTATTCAACAAATTCGATTGATTGATACGAGTGGATTTTCTGTTACGATAAATTGACGAAAGAATAGCTGGGCCAATAGCTGCTTCAGCGGCTGCAATAGCTATAACAAAAATTGAGAAAATATTCCCTTTTAATTGGCGACTATCAAAAAAATCAGAAAATGTTACGAAATTCATATTAACTGCATTCAGTATAAGCTCAAGACACATAAGGGCCCTAACCATATTTCGGCTTGTGATCAATCCATAGATACCGATAGAAAATAAATAGGCACTTATAATAAGTACATGTTCGAGCATGATTGACCAACTCCTTATCAATTCCGATTCATTTCAATATGAACAAAAATGTAATAGATTCAATTCAATTGACAAAAAAAAAGTACAGAACAAGAGAATATATTCGTAATCGATCGAATAAAAGAATTTTGAGTTTAGACCAAAAAATCTTCAAATAGAAATTGAAGGGGAATGTGTGTGATAACATACAACAAAGTTTAAATTATGCTATTTCTAACTAAAGATTTATTACTGGCGAGCCACGGAAATTGCGCCGATCAAAGCAGCTAAAAGAATGATCGAAATGAGTTCAAATGGAAGAAAAAAATATGTTGATAAATAAATTCCAATTTGTTGACTATTACTTATTAAATCTTGCTCTAGAATCTGATTTGATCTTGTAGTCCAAATAATCCCATACCATGACGTATCTACAATAGTAGTCATTAGTGAAACAAAAATACTTGTACAAACCAGAAAAGTAACTCCATTCCCAACGGTCCAAAGATTAAAATCTTTGGAATATTCTGAACCCTTCATGAACATCACAGCAAATATGATTAAAACATTTATAGCTCCCACGTAAATAAGGAGTTGCGCAGCAGCTACAAACTGGGCGTTTGCTAGAATATAGAATAAGGATATAGAAACAAGAACCAGTCCCAACGAAAAAGCAGAATAAATGGAGTTGTTAAATAATAGTACTCCCATACTTCCTAATATAAGACCTGATCCCAACAAGACTACAAGAAAATCATGTATCGGTCCAGGCAAATCCATTATATGTAGTAAAAAAAGAGATAAATAAATCTAAATGTTTTTCATGACCTTATTGATCTGACCAGGAAAAAAAATGTATAATCAATTCCTAATTAAATATTAAGGGGTGTGAATTAATGTAGGTACAGTTATTCTATTAATCTTAGTCTTGATCTGAAAGAGTAAAGTAGATTGAAACTATATATTTCGAAATATATAGTTTCAATCTAAATTAAGCTACAATTCTCATGAATCAATAGTTTGGATTTGTAGGTAGTGACCAAACAAACAAAACGAAAGAAACCTCATGTCTTTAGATCAAAACAGAACCTTAGTAATTGTAAATTACTCTTTAATCAACAGATTGACTTATTTTAGACTTCAATTTGAGGCGAATTCGAATTCAAAATTGTTCTAATTGTATAATCATCAACTACTGACATTGGTAAACGACCCAAAGAAATTTGATTATAATTCAATTCGTGACGATCATAAGTAGAAAGTTCATATTCTTCAGTCATTGATAAACAATTTGTTGGACAATATTCAACGCAGTTACCACAAAATATACAGATCCCGAAATCAATACTGTAA
>NW_026124601.1:15000-25655 GCF_025177605.1 Cucumis melo | reverse complement strand
CTTCTACCAAGGAAGGGTCCATAACTTCTATTCAAGCTGTTTATGTACCTGCGGACGATTTGACCGATCCTGCTCCTGCCACCACATTTGCACATTTGGATGCTACTACCGTACTATCAAGAGGATTAGCTGCCAAAGGTATCTATCCAGCAGTAGATCCTTTAGATTCAACCTCAACTATGCTACAACCGAGAATCGTTGGTGAAGAACATTATGAAACTGCGCAAAGAGTTAAACAAACCTTACAACGTTACAAAGAACTGCAGGACATTATAGCTATCCTTGGGTTGGACGAATTATCCGAAGAGGATCGCTTAAACCGTAGCACGAGCACGAAAAATTGAGCGTTTCTTATCACAACCTTTTTTCGTAGCAGAAGTATTTACCGGTTCCCCGGGTAAATACGTTGGCCTAGCAGAAACAATTAGAGGGTTTAAATTAATCCTTTCCGGAGAATTAGATGGTCTTCCCGAACAAGCCTTTTATTTGGTAGGTAACATCGATGAAGCTACTGCGAAGGCTACGAACTTAGAAATGGAGAGCAAATTGAAGAAATGACCTTAAATCTTAGTGTCCTGACTCCGAATCGAATTATTTGGGATTCAGAAGTGAAAGAAATCATTTTAGTTACGAATAGTGGCCAAATTGGTGTATTACCAGATCACGCACCTATTGCCACAGCTGTAGATATAGGTATTTTGAAAATACGCCTTACTCCTAATGATGGATGGTTAACGATGGCTCTGATGGGTGGTTTTGCTAGAATAGGCAATAATGAGGTCACTATTTTAGTAAATGATGCGGAGAAGGCTAGTGACATTGATCCACAAGAAGCTCAGCAAACTCTCGAAATAGCGGAAGCCAACTTGAGGAAAGCTCAGGGCAAGAGACAAACAATCGAGGCAAATTTAGCTCTCAGACGAGCTAGGACACGAGTAGAGGCTATCAATGGCGTACCTAGTTAATGCGTCTAAATAATAAAGTGAAATGAAATTTTCATGGAAAAAAGAATTACAATTAAAAAATGAAATAAATATAGAGTCGGATGGAAAAGATAGAAAATCACTAGAACAAAGTTGAGTAGAAAAACTTATTAGATACCATTGCTTCTGTGGTATCTAATAAGTTCTACCTACTATTGGATTTGAACCAATGACTCCCGCCGTATGAAAGCGATACTCTAACCACTGAGTTAAGTAGGTCATTTATCATCACAAAGAAAAAAAAATGAGCCCTATCACATCGATAGATTATAAATCGAATATTATTGATAAGCAATACCAATCAAACAAATCAACAAAATAGATTATAGAATATTCATCTTGACAAGAAATTATCTACATGATAAGATATGTATCACAAGGGCTATAGCTCAGTTGGTAGAGCACCTCGTTTACACGCGCGCCAATGTTTTTCAGAGAAGTACATCATGTAATCAAAAAAGTTGATCTTATTGAGAAATCGATGTCTTACTCTATTACTTTTAGGGAACAAAACAAGAGAACAGTAGCCTGACAAAAAGTTCGGTCCGAATCGAGTGCCCCATTTAGGCACTAAAAAAATCCATCATTGATTTGAGATATTGATAAGGTGAATACCCAGTCTATTCAATGCTAGGCATAATGAGTATCAGGACCTCAAAAAAAATGATCTTTCGTCCTATCTTATGAACAACTTTAAGGTGTATGAAGTTTCATATTTTATTCTTTAAGCAGAAGCAGGACGATAGAGATTCCATTTAACTTAAGTTGATCTAGGTCAGAAGCATACCTACGTCAGGATAACCCCTTCTTTGAAAAAACTTTGGTAGTGCTCCGAGATTCGAATCAAAATAATGAATCAGAGCACATGGAACCATCTCCCTTTCTTTCTGTCAAGAAAAAATATGGTAGACTAACTTATTTATAACAGTTAATGAAAGAGCCCAATGCAAAAAAAATGCATGTTGGGTCTTTGAAACAGTTCAAATCATTTTGATAATAATAAGTTTGATCTGTTTTACCGAGAAGGTCTACGGTTCGAGTCCGTATAGCCCTATATTATTAATAATTCAAAAATAGAATCGTTTTCCTTTCCTCATTATTGTTTGTATTGTTTGTAATTGGCCACTTGATTTGGTTCATCATTAATGTCTTATCTTTGTAGATGAATTACATATGAAAATTTTCCTATTTTCCCATACAAAATCAAGAAATTAGTAATACTTCTTTTCTTTGGGATACCTACCCAATTCTAGTAAATTTTTGGAGTCAAAATCATGACATGAAACCGGTTAAAAACTCCACCATAACCCAATGCAAATCGAATGCACTAGTAAATCACATGGATCTAGGAACGACTTACTGTATTTTATTTGTGGACAAGCTAGAGTTTGAGAAACGAAGATCTTTGGTAACTTTCATTGTAAACATTCTCAAATAGGCTTTTCTGTTGGTATACCTTATCTAGTAAAGCACAAAACTAAAGTAGTCGTCTTCTCTTTCCTTCTTCAATCACTAAAAGTTCCTAAATGGAAATTCCGACTATATGTATCCTCTCTATATAAATATATAATATTTAATATATATTTATTATGGATATAATAGATATTATATAAATAGGATTATAGTGGATGAATCTTCAAACGAGACATGTACCGATCGACTAATCCGGTATATTTTCCACATTGATAGGAGTACGTTTATGTTTCTGCTTTACGAATATGATATTTTCTGGGTATTTCTAATAATATCAAGTCTTATTCCTATTTTGGCATTTCTAATTTCTGGAGTTTTAGCCCCTCTTAGCAAAGAGCCAGAGAAACTTTCGAGTTATGAATCGGGAATAGAACCAATGGGCGATGCTTGGGTACAATTTAGAATCCGTTATTATATGTTTGCTCTAGTTTTTGTTGTTTTTGATGTTGAAACAGTTTTTCTTTATCCGTGGGCAATGAGTTTTGATGTATTAGGGGTATCCGTCTTTATAGAAGCTTTAATTTTCGTGCTTATCCTAATTGTCGGTTTAGTTTATGCATGGCGAAAAGGAGCATTGGAATGGTCTTAGTTTTTGAATATTCAGACAATTAAAAAAAACATTGAGACAGTTATGAATTCCATCGAGTTTCCCTTACTTGATCGAACAACCCAAACTTCAGTTATTTCAACTACATCAAATGATCTTTCAAATTGGTCAAGACTCTCCAGTTTATGGCCGCTTCTCTATGGTACCAGTTGTTGCTTCATTGAATTCGCTTCATTAATAGGTTCACGATTCGACTTTGATCGTTATGGACTGGTACCAAGATCTAGTCCTAGACAGGCAGACTTAATTTTAACAGCGGGTACGGTAACAATGAAAATGGCTCCTTCTTTAGTAAGATTATATGAGCAAATGCCTGAACCAAAATATGTTATTGCTATGGGAGCATGTACAATTACAGGAGGGATGTTCAGTACCGATTCTTATAGTACTGTTCGGGGAGTCGATAAGTTAATTCCTGTCGATGTGTATTTGCCGGGTTGTCCGCCTAAACCCGAGGCTGTTATAGATGCTATAACAAAACTTCGTAAGAAAATATCTCGAGAAATCTATGAAGATCGAATTAAGTCTCAAGAGGAAAATCGGTGTTTTACTACCAATCACAAATTTCATGTTGGCCCAAGTACTAATACTGGAAATTACGATCAAGGATTACTCTATCAACCATCATCTACTTCAGAGATCATCCCTCCTGAAACTTTTTTCAAATACAAAAGTGCAGTCTCTTCCTACGAATTAGTAAATTAGGCCGTATACTTTTTTTGTACAGAATAACAAAGCAAAGAACGAGTGAATCTTCATCAATTTTTCATTGTAAATGGGAAATACTTATACAAATAAAAATAAAAAAATGGGGGGGGGAGAAGATGCAGGGTAATTTGTCTTCTTGGCTAGTCAAACATGGACTGGTTCATAGATCTTTGGGTTTCGATTACCAAGGAATAGAGACTTTACAAATAAAGCCCGAGGAATGGCATTCCATTGCAGTCATTTTATATGTATATGGTTACAATTATCTACGTTCCCAATGTGCTTATGATGTAGCACCAGGCGGACTGTTAGCTAGTGTGTATCATCTTACGAGAATCGAGTATGGTATAGATCAACCGGAAGAGGTATGCATAAAAGTATTTGCCGCAAGGATAAATCCTAAAATTCCGTCTGTTTTCTGGGTTTGGAAAAGTGCGGATTTTCCAGAAAGGGAATCTTATGATATGTTGGGAATTTCTTATGATAATCATCCACGTCTAAAGCGTATCTTAATGCCTGAAAGTTGGGTAGGATGGCCCTTACGTAAGGATTATATTGCCCCCAATTTTTATGAAATACAAGATGCTCATTAAATAATACGAAACTAATCTTCACTTCGACAACTCAAGATATTCAAATACATTTTTACGTTCTCTTATAGATATAGCATAGTAATTGAAGTCTCATTCATCTTATTATTATTGATTAAAAAAAATACAATTAGAGATTTGGTGAGATTATCCAATTTGTAAGATACTTATTTTGGATGAGCCACAAGCTAATAGGATGAACTAAATGAGTTCTGCATTATGAACTATGTATCACGCATATGACTTATAGATGTGCTTTAAAAAGTCACATAGGGTGAAATGAAGAAATATAATATGAAAAGAGAATCGGATTCTATTTGTACTGTATCTGAGATGAATCTTGGCCATTCCCGCCTTTCAACTCCCCTAGACTAGACTTTTGGGTCTTATAAGGAACTAATTGAAACTTTCAAATATGTATAAAATAGGAATTGAACGCCAGGAGACAGAGTATGAACAAATAAAAAAGAAGAGGAAACAAAAGAAAATTCTTTTCTTTTACATATCTATATACATCCTTTACATATTTCTATAAATATCCTCTTTATCTTTACTTGTCTATTTTCGACATCTATAAATAGAGTAAAAAATATATATAGTTTAGTTAAAGGGTAGATTTCCAGACATCATCATGTATCAGTATTTTTCATGATCTATATTATTAATGAATCCGTAGAATAGATACTCATACAAATTCATGATGTGCCAAGAACCAGATTTGAACTGGTGACACGAGGATTTTCAGTCCTCTGCTCTACCAACTGAGCTATCCCGGCCATTTCCGACACATTATCCTTATTTTAATAGATGACTTTGGTCTATGTCAATTGTAAATAAGAAAAAAGGTATTCCAAAGTCTTCTTTTTGAAGATATACGAAATTTCAGGGCTTGGATAAGCCTTTCGAAGTTTCAGTACAGTAGACAGTTAATCATTCAAATTTCACAGATTACTTGCGCAAGGATGTTCGTTTGTACGTCTATCATATAGAATATATACCACAAGCCTTGTGATAAGAAATCAAATTTCCGCTCAAATACGCTTGTGAAAGAGTCGAATGAATGAGAAACATAACAAAGTCTGAATTGCTAATGAACGGATAAATAATTAAAGAGGCCAACGGGCCTTTTTAGGGTTTTGGGGATAGAGGGACTTGAACCCTCACGATTTTAAAAGTCGACGGATTTTCCTCTTACTATAAATTTCATTTTTGTCGTTATTGACATGTAGAATGGGACTCTATCTTTATTCTATTCGATCTGATTAATCAATTCTTCAAAAGATCTATCAGACTATGATGGAGTAAATGATTTGATCAATGAATATTCGATTATTTTTTCAACTTGTAGATCTTGGAATCGATTCATAACAATTCGTTCATTTTTATATATAATTTTATATATATATATAAATATAAATATAAAAAATTATAGAAATATAAAAAATAGAGATTCGAGTTGTCATTAATCAATATAGTATTTCAGTACGTAATACGTTTATCTTTCATCGTTTCTGGAGTTTCGATGGAAGGATTCATTCCTTTACTAACGCAACGTCGTCAACTCCATTTGTTAGAACAGCTTCCATTGAGTCTCTGCACCTACCCTTTTTTTTCGGAAAAAAGGATTTGGCTCAGGATTGCCCATTTTTAATTCCAGGGTTTCTCTGAATTTGAAAGTTATCACTTAGTAGGTTTCCATACCAAGGCTCAATCTAATTAAGTCCGTAGCGTCTACCGATTTCGCCATATCCCCCTCTTTTAAGATTAGTATCGCATTATGATGTCCTTCCCCGTTTTCTTTCATTTGTATTATACTGGAACCACTCAAGTCATTAGAATACCGATTCCTCTATTGAAAAGTGTTTCCTCCTATTGGATTTCTTGTCTATCTTCTTTCATCTCTCTCTTCTCTATCGGAGACCCATATTTGTTCCGATCCAAAATGATTCTATCATTTCTGTATCTGCAATTCAATATATATCAATATAGATAGATATATGAACATATATATTTGCCCCTCTTTCTATTATTTTTTTAGTAAAAAATTTAATACTTAAACGGTCGATTCCCTTGTTCGTCTTATCTTCCACCTTTCAGAATGAAAACATAGAAACGCTTCATTATCATCTCAATTGCATTAAATGCAATTAAGATTAACACATTAATTATTGATACACATCCATTTGATAAATAGATCAAAATTTTCTATCGCTATATTCTATTAATCGTTATATTAATTATTATGTTCTATAATAGAACAATTCCAATATTGAATATTTATTTGAAATGAAATTAGATTCTATATTCATATTAATTAGGAATAGCTAAGATCCCAGTAATTTAGTAAATTACTATGCATGTAACATTTCTGTTATGTGAGCCCGCTTAGCTCAGAGGTTAGAGCATCGCATTTGTAATGCGATGGTCATCGGTTCGATTCCGATAGCCGGCTTTTCTCTATTGATTTTATTTTTGACATAATTGATAAATCAAATAAATAAAGAAACGACTTCTTACCCTTTTTCAAAGGTCACCGATCTATGATGTCGTAGGAACTTACTTACCTTTATGACTAAAGGAGGGGTTCTATTTCTGTAGAACAAATCAAGAAAGGAACTCTTACTTTTTTATATCATTTACATATACAATAGGATCCGGATATTGATCCAAGTTATCTAATTATTCTTTGTTTTGTAGTACAATACTTTACTGGATTTCACTTCATTTATAATATTTATCATTTAGTTTTCATTTAAGTTTATGAAATTTAAATAAAATAAAATGTTTATGAAATTTAAATAAAATAAAATAAGGAGTCTTTATGTCGCGTTACAGAGGGCCTCGTTTCAAAAAAATACGCCGTCTGGGGGCTTTACCGGGACTAACTAGTAAAAGGCCCAAAACCGGAAACGATCTTAAAAACCAATCGCGTTCCGGTAAAAAATCTCAATATCGTATTCGTTTAGAAGAAAAACAAAAATTGCGTTTTCATTATGGTCTTACAGAACGACAATTACTTAAATACGTTCGTATCGCCGGAAAAGCCAAAGGATCAACGGGTCAAGTTTTACTACAATTACTTGAAATGCGTTTGGATAACATCCTTTTTCGATTGGGTATGGCTTCGACTATTCCTCAAGCCCGACAATTAGTTAATCATAGACATATTTTAGTTAATGGTTCTATAGTGGATATACCAAGTTATCGGTGCAAACCCCGAGATATTATTACAGCAAAAGATGAAAAAAAATCGAGAACACTGATTCAAAATTATCTTGATTCATCCCCCCCTCAGGAATTGCCAAAACATTTGACTCTTCAGCCATTGCAATATAAAGGATTAGTCAATCAAATAATAGATAGTAAATGGGTCAGTTTAAAAATAAATGAATTGCTCGTTGTAGAATATTATTCTCGTCAGACTTAAACCTAACTAAAAAACAAGGGTTCGGACAATTTCGTCCTCCCCTTCGCCGAAGTCTAAGTAAAGAGACCGAAGGAAAGTAAGGTTTTGATCCGGAAATTTTTCTATCATTCATCTATCATTGATCGGTAGGGGGATTTTCATCTCTTGTGCATTCTTTCCAGTCTTTTCGTTTCCGTACCACAAAAATTCGAAATAAAGAATCCATAAAGGTCTAACCGTTGGAATAATAGTATCGATTGTTATTTGATTTGATACATTGTGGTCAGTAACATTGTTGAATTAGTACGGAAAGAGAGGGATTCGAACCCTCGGTAAACAAAAGCCTACATAGCAGTTCCAATGCTACGCCTTCAACCACTCGGCCATCTCTCCTACAGAATGATTATGGCCCAGAAACCGAGTTAATAGTGAGTCATTAATATTCAATTTTTTTTTTGATAGGCACGTCCAACCAATTCTAACTATACAAATAATTTTTTTTTAACTATGTTTAATGGATACTTTTAGCTCATGATTCTATTTAGTTTTTTAAACTATGATTCCTTTTTTCTAAAAATTCGACTTTTACAGTTTTCGATTTTTCACCAACAACTGTTTATCCCATACATATATCTAGTCACAAGTTATGAATCATAGAATGATTATTCGATTCTTTTTGCTCTTTTTTGTATCATAATTCAATCAAAAAACTTCTAGAATTACCCCAGTCAGATAAATAAAATTCTTTTTTTCTTCAACTTCGCTGAAATCAGAATAGTTCTCTTCATTCTGATCCTACTACATTTGGATGAAATTTAACCGGATTGAAATATTTCTTCTCTTTTATTGATTCCTGTGAAATCAAAAAGAAACAATTTTAATATCGAGTGGGATTTTTTAATGAATCCGTTTTTATGTTATTTCGTACTATGCAATTCCTTTGTTTGTGGGATCATTTTCTCACGAGAGGTAATTAAAAGAAATTATAGAATGGGGTTGTTACCGATGCCTAGATCTGGTGGGATAAATGGAAATTTTATCGATAAGACCTTTTCAATTGTAGCCAATATCTTATTACGAATAATTCCGACAACTTCCGGGGAAAAAGAGGCATTCACCTATTACAGAGATGGTGCGATTTGATTTTTTTTTTTTTTCAATTTTCTTTACCGCTCTCCGTCTTAGTAGAAAGACACAGTATTCGGGATAGAAAGAAAACAATAATTGAAATAAATCTACGCTTCTTGGAGGTGCAATTTGAAAATCAAAAAATTCCTTCTGTCGTGTATCCCCGATTAATGTAACCTTAGATGCTAGAATTGTCGATTCTAGTATTAAGCGAAAGGTGTAACCTATGGATTAAGTCAACCCTACTCCACTAGTAAAAATATTCACTAGTAAAAATAGGTAGCAGAGGGGAAGAAGCACTACACCTAGGAATCAACAACACGAAAACTTTGTTATAAATTATACCTTTTCCTTATCGGGATCGGAACTTAGAAAAATGGTTGGGACAACAAACATCCATCTCGTTTGTATTTTGGATACCTGTATAACCATCGAAGACTGTTGAAGTGACTAATTCCTGGAAATTTAGAGGCGTTGAGGACAAAGAAATTGTTAGAGTTACCATTTTTATTTTTATCTAGTAAACCATGCTTGATGTTAAGAAAAGATCTTTTACAGGAAGGTTGGCTAGAGATTTTTTGTAAAAACGCTAGTCCCATGAGTTCATAATGAGAGTATTTCAATGTTTTTTGATTTCATGTATTATTCTCATCTCATTATGCGCATCAGATAAAGGGGGAGCCGTATGAGATGAAAATCTCACGTACGGTTCTGGAACGGAGATTCTTTCAATGGAATAACGAACGACCGTAACGGATGTCGGCTCAATCCGAAGGAAATTATGCGGAAGCTCTACAGAATTATTATGAAGCTATGCGACTAGAAATCGATCCCTATGATCGAAGTTATATACTCTATAACATAGGTCTTATCCACACAAGGAACGGAGAACATACAAAAGCTTTGGAATATTATTTTCGGGCACTAGAACGAAACCCGTTCTTACCACAAGCTTTTAATAATATGGCTGTGATCTGTCATTACGTGCGACTATCTCCACTATAGAAAGAAAAAAAAGAGAAAATTCGCTAATAAATACTAAAAAAAATAGGCTTTCTACATATGTATTGTCCAAACTAACGATTTGTATCAGCTGTAGCAAAGAAAGAAACTTCATAGAAGCAGAAATATGAAGAAATAGGTATGCCTAGATACTTTATTCTATGGATAAAGGATCTAATTGATAGAAGAAGCACCGTAAAGATCAATTAGTCAGGTTTTTGGCCGATACAATAAAAACTGCTTACTTATATCATGATATAAGATCAAAATGAAGGAATCCACTTATGTAATAGGGTGGATCCCCTACAATATTGAGCAGCGGTGTAGCATCAGATCCCAAAGACAGTAAGTCTTTTCTTTCTTATGAAGGAAAGTCTTTTTCAAGGATTCTATATAAATTTCTAGATGAAACCGAGATAGTTATCTTTCAGAAAATTGTAACGATAGTGGGTGGAATGCCTATGCTTTATTCTTCTGAAGGTGGGAGAAAAGATAAAACTTATTTAATTATTCAGCAAAATTGAAGTTTGAAACTTATATAATTAACCGCTTTTGCTTAACTCGAGAAAAAAAAATGGGCTAGATCTATGAAAAATTTCATTCAATTAGATTAGATATGATAAATTTTTTTAAATATGGGACAGCAAAAGAATTGACTGTTGAGCCGTATGAGGTAGGAAACTCTCAAGTACGGTTCTAAGGGAAGGAATTTACCTGCCTATTCCGACCGGGGAGAACAGGCCATTCGACAGGGAGAT
>NW_026124601.1:0-2500 GCF_025177605.1 Cucumis melo | reverse complement strand
GATAATCAATCAATTTTACAATAACGAAAAAATAAATATTAATCCATGCTTCTCACACTAAAGTCCATGTCTCCGCGCATATCAATCTATTACTTTATTACTCGCGTCTCTGTCTGGTAGAATATGACAATTCGAATCAAAAATCTACATAGAAAGGTTTGAAGGAAATTAAATCAACAACATATGTTGTACACTTTATTTCCCTGGGATTGTAGTTCAATTGGTCAGAGCACCGCCCTGTCAAGGCGGAAGCTGCGGGTTCGAGTCCCGTCAGTCCCGATGGATCCAAATCCAATAAAAAAAAAATACATCAATTAATCTCTTCCTTTCCTGTGAAAGAGAGAACAAATAACATAACTGAATTTTATTCCAAACGGGATCTCTCTTATTTTTTTTCCACATTTTTCAACAAAAAAATATGGGAATTTTGATTTCTTCAACGAGTACTAATTGATGGGAGAAAGACATATGTGCCATATGTGAATTACCACAATTATTGGTAGCATCATATTCAGGATTCGAAGGCGTACTGGGTCTAGTTGATTACGCCCGATTTTTCTAATGAAATAGAGTACTATACGTTTCCGGAAAGCACATACATAAAGGGAATTTGGACGATACAAAATAAAGTTTACATAGTAAACTTTGATCTAATTTTTCGTCTGAAAGCAAAATATATCCGTTCTGGCTCCGATTTTTTGTAACCTCAATTAGTAAATTCAATTACTAATTTGAATTTGAAATAATCTATCTTATTAAAATTTAACACTTAACTTTTGATATATACGTCCCACTACTAATTCAAGGAAAGAGGATATTAATACAAACAAGGATCCCATCTATCTCTCTTAGTGAGGTAATTAAGAATTTTTGAAAGTTTAAGTTTCGTTTTTATTTCTTTTTTTTAAGAAGATTTTATAAGTACAAAAAAAGGAAGGAGTTTAGTTCGAACCTACCTCCTTTTCCTTTTTTGAATTTCGCTGCTATTCTTTGCTTGAGTTTGTTTATAAACAATGTAAGGGTAAAGGTAGTCTGATGAGACTTCATCAGATGATTGCATTGAATAAGAGGGCAGTAGATTATAGAAAAGAAAGAATGCAAAAAATTATAAATAAAAAAAAGTAACGAAATTCTTGATTGCATCAGGAATCCCATTTTGTTTAAATTCGGTATGGATAAAAGATCTTCCTATGTTATACTATTCAATTCTCGACGATGAATCGATTTGATAGCTCCGATATTGTTATTCATGATATTTTAATACGATTCGATATCATCGAGATGCAACGCATCCCCTTGAATTTACAAGCGAAACATTTATCATCTCTATGGGATTAAATCCCGAGTTATTGCGAATAAAAAAATGAAACGATGATATTATGGAAGTAAATATTCTCGCATTTATTGCTACTGCACTGTTCATTCTAGTTCCGACCGCCTTTTTACTTATAATATACGTAAAAACAATCAGTCAAAGTGATTAATTTGAATTAACCTTGACGTTTTAGTTCTTATCAATGATTGAAGATAAGAAAAATGAAAAGCATTAAAATTTCGCGTCTTAAATGAAATTGGCGGACTAGAATTATCAGTATTCTACGAGAGAAGTATTCGATAAGATCCGATAGTATGGTAGAAAGAAATATATGAATCCTTCTACCATACTATCTATTATTGTTATTGAAGTGTATAAATATAAAATTGTACTCTATAAAAATAGAGGTTGAATATCGATCAATTTGAATATAGATGAATATACAATATATATCTTTCTATTTATATATAGATATCATATCAATTACATATATGTAATATTAATCTAATATACATAGTGGCCCAATTCTATTTCTTTGCTTCATAATTCATGTTGATTAGAATGAATCTGAAATCAAATAATCGAAAGGCCACTAATTTTTTTTTAGCATTCGAAAGAAGTAATTGATTGAGCAGTTGACAGATGATCCAGGAGTTCGGTTCCATGGGAACTTTTTATCTTCGGATTTCGAAAAGAATTAGCAAACCCCATTTTTATTTAACGTTTGAAGCATGATATGAAATGAGTTCCCTAAAACAAGAAAAAATCCTATTTTGAAAATAACTAAAATACTAATAATAATAAATAAAAGAAGTGGTAAGCACGTAATATGTGGGTGGCTACCCCGAGGTACTATCTTATTATGAGGTAGTATATTATTATGCGTAGTATCTCATTGGACAACCACTATGTCTATGTTCTTTCGTGTTGAAAGTATGGATCCACTTAAAAACTTATAATCCGAACTCTTTTTTTTTTTACTTTTCAAAATAAAAGAAAAAAAGTTTTGCAGAACGATCTATAAAATAAACCAAAAACAATACAGTTTTATTTTTCAATTAGTAGTACTTCTAGAGTCCACTTCTTCCCCATACTACGAGGGAAAGAGAAAATGTAAAGACTACCATTAAAGCAGCCCAAGCGAGACTTACCATATCCATGTGAATTATGTCCCCTATCTCTATG
>NW_026124599.1:22500-26736 GCF_025177605.1 Cucumis melo | reverse complement strand
ATATCAATATAATGAAATTATATATCTATAAAGGGGTAGATAAAGATAATAAAGAGAGATAAAGAAGGGCTTTTTTCAAGCCTTTATTTTCTATTTTTTATACAATGTATCATAGTAATTATCCTTTTTCAATTTGGGGAGAGATGGCTGAGTGGACTAAAGCGTCGGATTGCTAATCCGTTGTACGATTTTTTTTGTACCGAGGGTTCGAATCCCTCTCTTTCCGTTTCTGTCAATTACTTGGTATTTTTTTATAGTTGAGGAAAGATGTGGAATAGATAAAATGTTAAGAACATTTCAAAATCAAGCAAGGAAAAAAAATCTGATTTTGTTATTCTTCACGCCCCGGATTACGTCCCGGGTCATTAGATAGGAATCCGAAAATGAAGAGAGAAACAAAGAATATTACTACTGTATAAACAAATAGTTTGAGAGTAAGCATTACACAATCTCCAAGATCATTTTTTTTTTAAGAGAATAGATTCTCTATTTTAATCTGGTTTGACACCAAGAAATGCAGTGAAGTTATTTCTATAAATAGGAAAAAATTTTAAGAGTTGAGTCCTTGATTACTCAAAATTGGATTTCATACCCACAATTCTATATTGTGGGGGACTCGAAGAGGGTCGTTCAAAGGAAAAAAGTAAGAATAAGAAAATGAGAGTGATCCAGATTTATCATAGCTATAGAATAATTTCAATATTGGATTCAACTTAAAGCTTCAGACTGTATGTACAACTTATCTGATCTTATAACTAGTTAGAATCTTTTTTTTTTTTTTTTCTAGTAAATCATGAATTTGTCTCGGACAGTATTAAAAATATTATCGAAAGCTTACAGCAGCTTGCCAAACAAAAGCTAATAGAAAAAAGAATAGAGGTATTACTGGCATAACATCTACTATTGGATTCAAAAAAAGCGTAGGCCTCGGGCAATTTGGCGACGAAAAAAACTACTTGAATAAAGGAAAGAATTAAGACAGATACCGATGAAACTTAAGATATTAAGCATAACAATTTTTTTTTCTTTGTTCTTGAAGATAATTGTATTTCTTTTGATTTGATTGAGTTATTAATCCCCTATTATTGCTATGATATAAGGGATAAGGGAAAAATTAATAACATAAAGTAGGTCAAAAAACCTTTCTTTGATTTGAACTCAGCCAATCAAAAATCCTTCAATTCTCAAATAAAACGAGAATAGAAGAAATCCTACTTTCATACAATATCTTAATGGAATTATATGTAATGATCAATAAATTGAGTTTAATTGGATCTATAAACGTATCAAAATCTGAGCAACAATCTAATTTATTCTATAAATATTTGTACTGGAATTGACGACTAAGCACTACCAATATTAGTGTTTATTAGTGTTGAATATAAATGGGGCGTGGCCAAGTGGTAAGGCAACGGGTTTTGGTCCCGCTATTCGGAGGTTCGAATCCTTCCGTCCCAGAGTATGCGTATTATTATTATATATAATAATAGTATATTATAAGATATATGGAAAAATATTCGATATCAGACTATAGATTGCCGTTTTAAACAACCTTATGCTTAAGAGTCTAAATATAGATCGAATGTGATTGTTCTTTATTATTTTCTTATAATGATGCATTTCAGAAATGCGAAAGCCTCTATTATTCTCTATCTCTTAAATGGTTTGTGAAACCCGAGTATTTTTTTTCTGTGGATTTCTGAATTATAAACACGAAGGTCTTGTGTTTTTGGCACTAATGGAATTGAATTAATGGTCTTAAGAAACTTAAGACCTATTTAGGGTTTAGGGTACTAAATTTTAGAGTCAAATAAAAAAAAATAGGTAGGAACAATCGTTTACTCTAGATCTGTTTGACTTTCGCCTTATACAAGATAGTCTAGCACCTCCGAAACTAGTCCAGTCCCCCGTAGGATCCTTTTTTTATTTATGATGCATCTACTCGATCTAATTGGGGGTAGATAGGAGTTAATCCATAACGGAAGATATCAATTTGAATATCTGCCCGAATCTGATTAACAAAGAATCAAGTTACATATGTAACATATTATGTATTTCTTTTCACCTCATTTTTTCGTATGTTTGTCTGTAATGAATAATTGTAAATCCAAGTAACAATTCATACATCTTTTTCACTTTATTTTAAGGAAAGATTATTGAGTCTCTTAAGTTAAATAAACTAGGCAGAAAATGCTGATATGTATGTATTGTTATTATCTATTTTTATCGTTTTATTTCTTTTTTTTTTTTTTATTTTAGATCTATCTAATTGATGGGTTAATCCCGAATATACATTTATTTATCATAATCAAATGTAATAAATCCTTTACAAAAATTTATTCAAATAATATTATAATATAATATTTAGGTAGTAAATTTTCAATCAAGTAAATCTTTTTAATTATTTCTTATGAGTCCTTGGTACTCGAAGAAGTGTTAAACTCGTGAATCCATTCTATGAAGAAATTGAAAAATGGAGATTCTTAATTATTCGTAATTAATTATTTCTTAATTGATTTTATAGAAATTTCAAAAAATCTCTCTCTATCTAGAAAATATCTATATATAGAGAAATAAATATTGCACTCATACAAAAAAATGTTATTGATACAATATATACAATAAAATATGGGTTTCAATAAATTGAAGTATTGCTAAGACTTTTTCAAAAACTACCCATGTCATAAGAGTATAGATTACTATGGACCAACTAACCCAATGACTATACATGATTCCATAAATGAATCAATTACATACCAGTTCCAAGAAATTAGAGGTTATGGTAAAACTTCGTTTAAAACGATGTGGTAGAAAGCAACGTGCGACTTGAAGGACATGATCCACTGTGGATTCTTACACCCACCATTTTATATTATATAGGAATGAAGATGCTCTTGACTCGACATAGTTTGTTCGGTTGCACTCGAGCTCTTTTTTTTTTTTAGGGTTTTTGATGTAAATAGTACATGATGGAGCTCGAGTAGAAAGTATTGATTCATTTATCAAGGGCAGAGATCTAGGGTTAGTGTCAATCAATAAGTTAAAACTACTTCGTAAGTATAGGTTCGGTATACAAATCGAAAGGATCCAATTCGAACAAGTTTCAAATTCAAACATCAAATTGGATTAAAAGTGTATCACACGAGAATCCATTATTTATATGATTCTTTGATAAAAAGGAAATCAAAAAAAATGGTATGTTGCTACCATTTTGAAACGATTAAAGATCACCGAAGTAATGTCTAAACCCAATGATTCAAGGAAAGGATAAAGGATCCCGGAACAAGTAAAAATCTTTTTCAATTGTCTCAATAACTAAACTAGATCAGAATGAAGAATCGAAATAGATTCTAACGGAGACAGGCAAAAATAAAGAGGTTAGAGACCGCTCAATAAATGAAATGCTTAAGCTTAAGGGTTTTTTTCCTTTGCGTGAGAGTTATCCAACTTGAGTTATGGGGATAAGAATGAGTTTTTTTTTTCAAAAGAAAAACAAAAGAATAAGAAAAAAATTTTTAAATCATAGTCTAATTGATTTAATAATCTATAGATCTATTTGACATTAATTAGAATTCTATACATAACTTTGAATTTCCTCGAGCCGTACGAGGAGAAAACTTCTTATACGGTTCTGGGGGGGGTACTTAAAATTTACATCTATCCCAATGAGCCGTTTATCGAATCATTGCAATTGATGTTCGATGCCGAAGAGAAGGAAGAGATCTTCGTAAAGTGGGTTTTTATGATCCGATAAAGAATCAAACCTATTTAAATGTTCCTGCTATTCTATATTTCCTTGAAAAGGGTGCTCAACCTACAGGAACTGTTCATGATATTTTAAAGAAGGCAGGTGTTTTTACGGAACTTCACCTTAATCAATAACCGAAATTCCATTTTTATTAATGAAATAAAAAAACGAGGGTGTGATAACTTAACTTGTATATAGCTTTGACTAACCTTTTCTTTAGTATTTCCCCCTCTCTCTTGTTCTATTCATACTATACACTTATTACCTTAAAATTGCGTCTTCGCTAATGAAAAAATCGATTTTTATTTTATTGATATAAATTGATCTAAGATGAATAGAAAAAAAATATATCGGGTTTATTCAATCCACAAACCCGATATATTTTTTTCTACTTCTTCCTTAATTTCTTCTTTCGCCTACATCTTTTATGTCTATCTATGTTGATTATCTCTATAGTGCCAATCTAAGTACGTAGTTTTTTTTAATTC
>NW_026124599.1:10000-12500 GCF_025177605.1 Cucumis melo | reverse complement strand
TTGTGCGGCGGTAAAAAAAAACATGCTTTTTTGGAGAGAGATACTATTTCACCAATCGAGTCACAGGTATCTAACATATTCATACCTAACGATTTTCCACAAAGTGGTGACGAAAGGTATAACTTGTACAAATCTTTCCATTTTCCAATTCGATCCGATCCATTCGTTCGTCGAGCTATTTACTCGATCGCAGACATTTCTGGAACACCTCTAACAGAGGGACAAATAGTCAATTTTGAAAGAACTTATTGTCAACCTCTTTCAGATATGAATCTATCTGATTCAGAGGGGAAGAACTTGCATCAGTATCTCAATTTCAATTCAAACATGGGTTTGATTCACACTCCATGTTCTGAGAAATATTTACCATCCGAAAAGAGGAAAAAACGGAGTCTTTGTCTAAAGAAATGCCTTGAGAAAGGGCAGATGTATAGAACCTTTCAACGAGATAGTGCTTTTTCAACTCTCTCAAAATGGAATCTATTCCAAACATATATGCCATGGTTCCTTACTTCGACAGGGTACAAATATCTAAATTTGCTATTTTTAGATACTTTTTCAGACCTATTGCCGATACTAAGTAGCATCCAAAAATTTGTATACATTTTTCATGATATATATGATCCATGCATAATATCATGGCGAATTCTTCAGAGAAAATTGTGTCTTCTACAATGGAATCTGATAAGTGAGATTTCGAGTAAGTGTTTACCTAATCTTCTTCTGTCCGAAGAAATGATTCATCGAAATAATGAGTCACCATCGATATCGACACATCTGAGATGGCCAAATGTTCGGGAGTTCCTCTATTCAATCCTTTTCCTTCTTCTTATTGCTGTATATCTCGTTCGTACACATCTTCTCTTTGTTTCTCGAGCCTATAGTGAGTTACAGACAGAGTTCGAAAAGGTCAAATCTTTGATGATTCCATCATACATGATTGAGTTGCGAAAACTTCTGGATAGGTATCCCAGGAATTCTTTCTGGTTAAAGAATCTCTTTCTAGTTGCTCTGGAACAATTAGGAGATTCTCTAGAAGAAATATGGGGTTCTGCTTCTGGTGGCAACATGCTATGGGGTGGCGGTCCCGCTTATGGGGTCAAATCAATACGTTCGAAGAAGAAAGATTGGAATATCAATCTCATCGATCTCATAAGTATCATACCAAATCCCATCAATCGAATCGCTTTTTCGAGAAATACGAGACATCTAAGTCATACAAGTAAAGAGATATATTCATTGATAAGAAAAAATGTGAACGGTGATTGGATTGATGAGAAAATCCAATCCTGGGTCTCGAACAGTGATTCGATTGATGATAAAGAAAGAGAATTCTTGATTCAGTTCTCCACCTTAACGACAGAAAAAAGGATTGATCAAATTCTATTGAGTCTGACTCATAGTGATCATTTATCAAAGAATGACTCTGGTTATCAAATGATTGAACAACCGGGAGTAATTTACTTACGATACTTAGTTGACATTCATAAAAAGTATCTAATGAATTATGAGTTCAATACATCCTGTTTAGCAGAAAGACGGACATTCCTTGCTCATTATCAGACAATCACTTATTCACAAACCTCGTGTGGGGCTAATAGTTTTCATTTCCCATCTCATGGAAAACCCTTTTCGCTCCGCTTATTAGCCCTCCCCCCCTCTAGGGGTATTTTAGTGATAGGTTCTATAGGAACTGGACGATCCTATTTGGTCAAATACCTAGCGACAAACTCCTATCTTCCTTTCGTTACAGTATTTCTGAACAAGTTGCTGGATAAGAAGCCTAAGGGTTTTCTTATTGATGATAGTGACGATATTGATGATAGTGACGATATTGATGATAGTGGCGATATTGATGATAGTGACGATATCGACCGTGACCTTGATACGGAGCTGGAGCTTCTAACTATGATGAATGCGCTAACTAAGGATATGATGCTGGAAATAGACCGATTTTATATCACCCTTCAATTCGAATTAGCAAAAGCAATGTCTCCTTGCATAATATGGATTCCAAACATTCATAATCTGTATGTGACTGAGTCGAATTACTTATCCCTTGGTCTATTAGTGAACTATCTCTCCAGGGATTTTGAAAGATGTTCCACTACAAATATTCTTGTTATTGCTTCGACCCATATTCCCCAAAAAGTGGATCCCGCTCTAATAGCTCCGAATAAATTGAATACATGCATTAAAATACGAAGGCTTCTTATTCCACAACAACGAAAGCACTTTTTCACTCTTTCATATACTAGGGGATTTCGCTTGGAAAAGAAAATGTTCCATACTAATGGATTCGGTTCCATAACCATGGGTTCCAATGTACGAGATCTTGTAGCACTTACCAATGAGGCCCTATCGATTAGTATTACGCAGAAGAAATCAATTATAGACACTAATATAATTCAATCTGCTCTTCATAGACAAACTTGGGATTTGCTATCCCAGGTAAGATCGTTTCAGGATCATGCGATCCTTTTCTATCAGATAGGAAGGG
>NW_026124598.1:10000-25811 GCF_025177605.1 Cucumis melo | reverse complement strand
GACTTTTATCTGGAGAATATCCAACAACCGATTCCATTGAGTGAATAATGGACCCCGATCCTAAAAACAACAACGCTTTTGAATAAGCATGAGTAATCAAATGAAATAAAGCAGCCTGATAAGACCCCATACCCAAAGCTAACATCATATAGCCCAATTGAGACATTGTAGAATAGGCTAAACTTCTCTTAATATCTTTTTGAGCAAGAGCTAAAGTAGCTCCAAATAGTACTGTTATTATACCTATCAAAGCTATTAGATTCATGATGTAAGGTATTACTATAAAAAGCGGAAGAAGCCGAGCAACAAGAAAAATTCCCGCTGCTACCATGGTAGCAGCATGTATAAGAGCCGAAATGGGGGGTAGGACCCTCCATAGCATCAGGTAACCATACATGAAGAGGAAATTGAGCAGATTTAGCAACTGCACCTGCAAATAATAGGACGGCGCACAAAGTAACAAATAATAAATTAACCTCATTATTATCAATCAAGTTATTGAATATTTTAAATAAATCCCGAAATTCAAAACTCCCCGTTGTCCAATAAAGACCTAAAATTCCTAATAATAAACCAAAATCCCCTACGCGATTAGTTACAAATGCCTTTTGACAAGCATTCGCCGCAGTAGGTCGAGTGAACCAAAAACCTATTAATAGATAAGAACACATTCCAACCAATTCCCAAAAAATATAAATTTGGGATCAAATTCGAACTAGTAACTAATCCCAACATTGACGTATTGAACAAACTCATATACGCAAAAAATCTCAAATATCCTTGATCATGAGACATATAATTGTCACTATAAATAAGAACCATAATTCCAACAGTCGTGATTAATATTGCCATAATACAAGTAAGTGGATCGATCAAGTAGCCCAACTCTAAAGAAAAATCATTATTGATAGTCCAAGACCATACATATTGATAGATATAACTAGTATTTATTTGATCAATAGACAGATAAACTGCAAAAATCATAACTATACTTAACAATAAAATACTCGGAAAAGACCACATACGTCGAAGGTTTTTGGTTGCCGTCGGAAAAAGTAGAAGGCCCACTCCTATTAAGATAGGAATTGGAAGTGAGATGAACGGTATGATCCATGAATATTGATATGTATATTCCATAAAAAAGTATATTAAATTCCTAATTAATTTTTCTGATTCACCAGCTCTTATCTCTTTTCAAAAGGATCAGTTAATAACAAATTTAAATATCCAAAACGGAAATAGAATTTTATTTTTCTATTCTTAATTTTTTGCCAAATACTTCAAATATTTCAAGTCACGAAGTTACAATTGTTCAAATAAGATGAGATGATCCATTGAAACTATTAATGAACACACCCATTACTTTTAAGTAAAATTTTTTGACAATATAGAAACTGCAAATTTTCTTTATTATTTAGTATGCATTACAAAAATTCCCCGCTCTAGAGCAAGAAAGAATAATTAGACCAAAAACACTATTTTATTTTGGTATCAATCATAAAAGACAGTCTACAAGTTGATCCAGTAAAATAAGACTTCTTTGTATTAAATTCTACGAATCATTAAACAATTTTTTTTTGACAAAATAACATTATATATATTGTTTTTTCTTTGTTTCTAATCTAATAATTTCGAATTTTCGATAGCTATATTAGGAGTATACTATAATTTCAATAATAAATGGATAATAAATAGTAAAGAACAATTCATTTTGAACAATAGATGTCTTTCACATCCAACTATAGTAATGAATAATCAATTATAATTTTGTAATGGCAGTTCCAAAAAAGCGCACTTCTATATCAAAAAAACGGATTCGGAAAAATATTTGGAAAAGCAAAGGGCGTCGGGCAGCGTTGAAAGCTTTTTCGCTAGCAAAATCTCTTTCAACGGGTAATTCCCAAAGTTTTTTGGGGGGACAAATCAAATAAATACTGAAAGATTGGAATAATCTGAATTGGTTTGACTCAAAAAACAGCCTAGTAAAAGTTCGTTTATAATTTTTATATTTTATATATATATTTTTTATATATTAAATATAAATTTTTTTTTATCAAAGCAATTAGTGTAATTTTCCTAATGTTTTGAGCGGATAAATATGAAATTCTTTTTCCTTTTTGTAGGCTATGTAAAAAAAAATAATAAATCGTTTGTTTACTCAATTAAAAAATGGAAAATGGTACTTTTTTGTTCAAAGAATAAAAAAGGTTGACCTTTCTTTTTCATATCTTTGTTTTATCATTTTCGAGATGGGGAAAATATGAATCCCCCATCGCCCCACTAAACCAAAAAGTTTTTGTTGATTTTTGATTTTATTATCTATTTTCGATATTATATATAATATCGAAATATAGAAGAGCAAATAGTAAACTGAAACTCTTTATTAAAAATTTAATAAGACATTGAAACGATGACATTAGTTGATTAAGTTAAAACCTTCTTTTTGAATTCTATGAACCCTTACCTTATTTCTTTTCTCGAAATCATTATTACTATTATAGATATAGAATATATCTCGCCGAATACATAATGAAATTGGTTTGCAAAATCCTATAAAATAAAACTATTATTAAAAAAATAAAACTATTATTAAATGAAGAAAATTGACACCTTAAATTCTTATTGAAATAAATGAAATCGGATAAGATTTTTATTGGAAACGCTCAAATCTCCTATTTTTTTCCCTTTAATGAAATTATCATTTAAAGATAAAGAGTTTTTTATCCACGATAAATATTTTGTAAAAAATATTCCATTTAATTGCAAATTCATTCTATTTTTTTCAATCTCGACGATTGAATAATAATAGGTTATTATGATTTCGAGAAAGCCGCTATGGTGAAATCGGTAGACACGCTGCTCTTAGGAAGCAGTGCTAGAGCATCTCGGTTCGAGTCCGAGTGGCGGCATGCCATTTTTTTTTTATAAAAAAAAGTTCTATAATAGAATTAATAATTCAAGTCCCAGATATTAATTCAAATAATTGAATTGCGGGACCTTTAAATTTATTTTTTTATGATATTTTTAACTTTCGAGCATATATTAACTCATATATCTTTTTCGGTCATTTCAATTGTCATTACAATTCAGTTAATAACCTTATTAATCAATGAAACCGTAGGACTCTATGTTTCGTCAGAAAAGGGCATGATAGTTACTTTTTTCTGTATAACAGGATTATTAGTTACTCGTTGGATTTATTTGAGGCATTTACCATTAAGTGATTTATATGAATCATTACTATTTCTTTCATGGGCTTTATCCATTATTCATCTATTTGCTTATTTAAAAAAATATAAAAACCATTTAAGTGTAAGCGCAATAACCGCGCCAAGTACTATTTTTACACAAGGTTTTGCTACTTCAGGTTTTTTAACTGAAATGCATCAATCCCCACTATTAGTTCCCGCTCTCCAATCTCATTGGTTAATGATGCACGTAAGTATGATGGTATTAGGTTATGCAGCTCTTTTATGTGGATCATTATTTTCAGTAGCTCTTATAGTGATTACATTTCAAAAAGCTATAAGAATTTTTGGTAAAAACAATAATTTATTAAATGCGTTATTTTCCTTTGATGAGATCCAATACATCAACGAAGGGAACTATTTTGTAAGAAACACTTCCTTTTTTTCTTCGAAGAATTATTATAAGTCTCAACTGATTCAACAATTAGATCATTGGAGTTATCGTATTATTAGTCTAGGGTTTATCTTTTTAAGCATAGGTATTCTTTCAGGGGCAGTATGGGCTAATGAGACATGGGGATCGTATTGGAATTGGGACCCAAAGGAAACTTGGGCATTTATTACTTGGACGATATTTGCAATTTATTTACATACGCGAACAAATAAAAATTTTGAAGGTGTAAATTCCGCAATTGTGGCCTCTATGGGTTTTCTTATAATTTGGATATGCTATTTTGGGGTCAATCTATTAGGGATAGGGCTACATAGTTATGGTTCATTTACATTAACATCTAATTGAATTCATTCAAGAAAGGGCCTGACGAACACAAACATGGAGGGGTATAGATAAGAAAATTGTGTGTAAGACATCGAGAACCCTTTGAATCACTACATTACTTGATTCAAATGGTTCTCACAAAAGCCAAATGTATGAGGAAGTCCAATTCATTTTTTTTATTTAACTTAAGAAAAAAGACTTCTTTTTTTTATTGTGCAACGAATGATTAAAAAAAATTATTATAGTATTGCTGTTTCATTTTTTTATGAAAACTATCTAGCAAAATAATTAGATAAAATAGCTTCGACCTTGTCAACTGATAGTGAGAAAACAAAATCTGGATAAATACCAATACCTATGACAGGTATAAGGATAGAGATCGCAACAAACAACTCTCGTGGTCCCGAATCAAAAAAATAAGAATTTTTAGCATTAAAAAGCTTGTATCCATAGAACATCTGGCGTAACATAGATAATAAATAAATGGGAGTTAATATAATTCCAATTGCCATTACCAAAGTAATTACTATTTTTGCCATTAAAAGATATTTTTGGCTAGTAATTATTCCAAAAAAGACTATTAATTCTGCAACAAAACCGCTCATACCAGGCAATGCAAGGGAAGCCATCGATAAGATACTGAAAGTCATAAATATTTTTGGAATTGGGATAGCCAGTCCTCCCATTTCATCGAGATAAACCAGACGTATTCTATCATAACTTGTTCCTGCCAAGAAAAAAAGTGCAGCGCCAATAAATCCATGAGAGATTATTTGTAAAATAGCTCCATTCAGTCCCGTATCGCTTATAGAACCAATTCCTATAATTATGAAACCCATATGAGAGACGGAGGAATAAGCTATTCTTTTTTTTAAATTGCGTTGACCCGAAGATGTTGAAGCTGCATAGATTATTTGAATTATGCCTAATATGATCAACCAGGGTGAAAAGATAGAATGGGCGTGGGGTAATAATTCCATATTGATCCGAACCAATCCATATGCTCCCATTTTTAATAAGATTCCGGCTAGAAGCATACAAGTACTGTAATGTGCCTCTCCGTGGGTATCTGGTAACCATGTATGTAAGGGTATAATCGGTGATTTGACAGCAAAAGCAATAAGAAATCCGATATAGAATAGTATTTCTAGTGCTATAGGATACGATTGATTAGCTGATGTTTCAAAATTTAAAGTTGGTTCATTAGAACCATATAAACCGATACCCAGAACTCCCATTAACAAAAAAATGGAACCTCCCGCAGTGTACAAAATAAACTTTGTAGCTGAATACAACCGTTTCTTTCCGCCCCACATCGATAGAAGTAGATAAACGGGAATTAATTCTAACTCCCACATGATAAAAAAGAGTAAGAGGTCTCGAGCAGAAAATGATCCTATTTGACCACTATACATTGCTAACATTAGAAAATGGAATAATCGGGAATCTCGAGTAACTGGCCAAGCCGCTAAAGTAGCTAAAGTGGTGATAAACCCCGTCAGTAAAATGGGTCCTATGGAAAGTCCATCGATTCCCAATCTCCAGTAAAAATCCAAAAAAGGGATCCATTTATAATCCTCCATCAATTGGATTAATGGATCGTCTAATTCGAAATGATAACAAAACGCATAGGTTGTTAGAAGCAGCTCGAGTACACAGATACATATAGTATACCATCTCATTACTTTATTTCCTCTATGAGGGAAAAAGAAAAGTAATAAACCCGCAAATATTGGAAAAACTACAACTGTTGTTAACCAAGGAAAATAATTCGTAGTAAAAACAAGATACACTTGGACTAAAAAAACCCATGTTCGAAAATAAAATAAAAAAAAATATATATATGTATATTTATTTTCGAGAGCACGAGTTTTTGTCGGTAAAAAAGAAATCAAATGTATTCAAGGGGGCTTTTAGAGAACGTATCAATAAGCTAGACCCATGCTTCGAGTTGTTTCATGCCATAAATAAACGCGAACACTCAAAAAATCTGTCGGACAGGCAGATTCACATCTCTTACAACCAACACAGTCTTCCGTTCGTGGAGCCGAAGCTATTTGCTTAGCTTTACATCCGCCCCAAGGTATCATTTCTAATACATCTGTGGGGCAAGCTCGGACACATTGAGTACACCCTATACATGTATCATAAATCTTTACTGAATGTGACATTGGATCTATAATTTTTTTTTAAGACTATAAATTTTCGATCGAGTAAATTTGTAAATGAATTATATATTTAGATACCAGATGAGTCAATAATTTATCAGAATTTTGATAATCAATCTACTTTCAGATTAACTCATGCGATAGGGCCAAGATACTTTGATTTTTTACGTTTTCGCAAACATTATCATGGATTACGTATGATACATATAATTTTACTTGATGAATATCATAATTTATCTCATAAATAAATATTACTTATTCAACAAATTCGATTGATTGATACGAGTGGATTTTCTGTTACGATAAATTGACGAAAGAATAGCTGGGCCAATAGCTGCTTCAGCGGCTGCAATAGCTATAACAAAAATTGAGAAAATATTCCCTTTTAATTGGCGACTATCAAAAAAATCAGAAAATGTTACGAAATTCATATTAACTGCATTCAGTATAAGCTCAAGACACATAAGGGCCCTAACCATATTTCGGCTTGTGATCAATCCATAGATACCGATAGAAAATAAATAGGCACTTATAATAAGTACATGTTCGAGCATGATTGACCAACTCCTTATCAATTCCGATTCATTTCAATATGAACAAAAATGTAATAGATTCAATTCAATTGACAAAAAAAAAGTACAGAACAAGAGAATATATTCGTAATCGATCGAATAAAAGAATTTTGAGTTTAGACCAAAAAATCTTCAAATAGAATTGAAGGGGAATGTGTGTGATAACATACAACAAAGTTTAAATTATGCTATTTCTAACTAAAGATTTATTACTGGCGAGCCACGGAAATTGCGCCGATCAAAGCAGCTAAAAGAATGATCGAAATGAGTTCAAATGGAAGAAAAAAAATATGTTGATAAATAAATTCCAATTTGTTGACTATTACTTATTAAATCTTGCTCTAGAATCTGATTTGATCTTGTAGTCCAAATAATCCCATACCATGACGTATCTACAATAGTAGTCATTAGTGAAACAAAAATACTTGTACAAACCAGAAAAGTAACTCCATTCCCAACGGTCCAAAGATTAAAATCTTTGGAATATTCTGAACCCTTCATGAACATCACAGCAAATATGATTAAAACATTTATAGCTCCCACGTAAATAAGGAGTTGCGCAGCAGCTACAAACTGGGCGTTTGCTAGAATATAGAATAAGGATATAGAAACAAGAACCAGTCCCAACGAAAAAGCAGAATAAATGGAGTTGTTAAATAATAGTACTCCCATACTTCCTAATATAAGACCTGATCCCAACAAGACTACAAGAAAATCATGTATCGGTCCAGGCAAATCCATTATATGTAGTAAAAAAAGAGATAAATAAATCTAAATGTTTTTCATGACCTTATTGATCTGACCAGGAAAAAAAATGTATAATCAATTCCTAATTAAATATTAAGGGGGTGTGAATTAATGTAGGTACAGTTATTCTATTAATCTTAGTCTTGATCTGAAAGAGTAAAGTAGATTGAAACTATATATTTCGAAATATATAGTTTCAATCTAAATTAAGCTACAATTCTCATGAATCAATAGTTTGGATTTGTAGGTAGTGACCAAACAAACAAAACGAAAGAAACCTCATGTCTTTAGATCAAAACAGAACCTTAGTAATTGTAAATTACTCTTTAATCAACAGATTGACTTATTTTAGACTTCAATTTGAGGCGAATTCGAATTCAAAATTGTTCTAATTGTATAATCATCAACTACTGACATTGGTAAACGACCCAAAGAAATTTGATTATAATTCAATTCGTGACGATCATAAGTAGAAAGTTCATATTCTTCAGTCATTGATAAACAATTTGTTGGACAATATTCAACGCAGTTACCACAAAATATACAGATCCCGAAATCAATACTGTAATTAAGCAATCGTTTCTTTCGAATATCCGTTTCCAATTTCCAATCAACAACGGGGAGATCTATAGGACATACACGAACACATACTTCACAAGCAATGCATTTATCGAATTCAAAATGGATTCGACCACGGAAACGCTCCGATGCTATTAATTTTTCGTAAGGATATTGAATAGTTACAGGCAAACGATTTGCATGGGATAAAGTAATCATGAAACCCTGACCAATGTACCTTGCAGCTCGTACTGTTTGTTGACCATAATTCATGAACCCAGTTACCATAGGGAACATATTATAATATCTCTAAAGAATTTTATGTTTGTTTCTTTCTCTTGTTTGAGCAAGTCGTGAATATAGAATATGGTATTCCTTTACAATGAAAAGAGTTGAAAAGATGTTGTTAATAATAGATTACCGAGAGATATAGGTAAAAGAAATTTCCATCCAAGATTTAATAGTTGATCTATTCTTAGTCGGGGTAAAGTCCATCTTGTTGCTATAGAAATGAACAAGAACAAATAAGTTTTCGCTAATGTAATAAAGATACTAATTGTCATTCCAAAGACTTCATACACTTTATTTATTTCAAATAGTTCATAACCTAATATGTATGGAATAGAGATATCCCAACCACCCAAGTAAAGAACAGTTACAAATAACGAAGAAACTAATAGATTTAGATAGGAAGCAACATAAAATAAACCAAATTTTATACCTGAATACTCAGTTTGATAACCCGCTACTAATTCTTCTTCTGCTTCTGGTAAATCAAAAGGTAATCTCTCGCATTCTGCTAAGGAAGAAATTAGAAAAATAACAAACCCTATAGGTTGACGCCACAAATTCCAACCCCAAAAACCATATTTTGATTGAGCCTCAACTATATCAACGGTACTAGAACTGTTAGATAATTATAGTCGGTAATAACATCACTGTTCTCATCGCTATTACAGAACCGTACATGAGATTTTCACCTCATACGGCTCCTTGAGGGCCTTAAATAAATCTAAGGAGCGTATCGGGATTATTTATCTTGTCTTGCTATGTTTTTTTTTGTAGAATACTATAAGATAAAAATATACTATAAGATAAAAATCTATCGTGTGTCCCCAAATTAACCCAATAGAATTCTGTCTGTTATAATAATAAAGAAAAAGGTTACTTCTGAATTGATCTCATCCTTTAAAAAAAATTCTTTGTTGAGTAATAACTTAATTCTTTACTAAAATACTATTTATTATAAATATCAATAACCCATTGTTTTCAATTACGAAAAAAAAATTGGCTATTCCATTAGTTCATGAATTCGGACATGAATTCTATCTCTATGAATAGGGAGATAGGAAAGAAATGCATATAGTAATGGAGATAAGAAACAATAAAAAATATCTCTTTTTTTTTTTTTTTTGTAATTGGATTCTTTCCATTTTTTTTCGTTCCTATTCTTCTTTCTGAGAAAAAGGGTACTTACTCAATAAGGGATTATTTCGTTTCCGATAGTCATTTATTTAATGGGTGGATAGGCGTATACTCTGGATCGGAATCGTGGGGAGTACTGCCTGATCATTTCTACAAACTTAAAGCCCCAATTCGTATTCTTTTTATATTATGCATTTTGCAAAAATGTCCTTCTCTCTCTTTTGGTTTTGGATAATTTTGAAAATCTCCATTACTAATCCTTTGTATATCTTGGTGTTTCTAACCATCCACTCATTTTTGCTCAATCGGCTGTGTTATGGTAATACACATATGGTAGTACATAAAAATAATAGTGAAAACTCAATCCGGTTGATCTTTTGAGTCCGCTTCAAGACAGGATAACTAGTGACCCAATCTTGGGGCTCTCTTGCGCCTATATTTTTTTCTGCTTAACTCTTATACATAGAAAATGAGACTTAATATTTTGACTGCTAATTTTTATTTATATAAGCTGTTTTCTTTCACTCATATAACTATCTGATTTAGTTCATTAATCCGAATAATAAATATAAAAATGAGGATATCTATTCAATGCATTTCAACCCTTTTCTCGAAAAAAAAGTGGGAGAAGTTTATGTCTCAACGAATCACACGTAGAGATATTGATAATACACATAGAGTTAATGGTATTTCATAACTAATTGATTGAGCAGCAGCTCGTAGACCACCTAAGAAGGAATATTTATTATTGGATCCATATCCTGACATAAGAAGTCCGATGGGAGCAACACTTGAAATGGCAATCCATAAAAAAACACCGATAGGTAGATCGGCTAAAACAAGGCGATAACCAAAAGGAATTACTGAATAGCTTAGTAAAATTGATATGACTGCTATCGATGGTCCCATACTGAATAAGCGAGTATCACCTCTAGATGGAAGCAGATTTTCTTTAAAAAGTAGTTTTGTACCATCTGCTAAAGCTTGAAGAACTCCCAAAGGACCAGCATATTCAGGTCCAATCCGTTGTTGTATTCCTGCGGATATTTCTCTTTCTAACCATACAATTACTAGTACGCCTATTGTGATTCCCAATACAGTAGTCAAAATAGGGACAAGTACCCATAGAATTCCATAGAATTCTTTTAAGAATTCCAATCTCGAAAAAGAATTGATATCTTGGACTTGTGATGTATCAATTATCATTTTAACGATCAACTTCTCCCATAATGATATCTATGCTACCTAGTATTGTCATAATATCAGCCAATTTCATTCTTTTAACTAACTGAGGAAGAATTTGCAAATTGATAAAACCCGGCGGGCGAATTTTCCACCTCCAAGGAAAACCACCCTGATCCCCTATCAAAAAAATGCCCAATTCTCCTTTGGGGGCTTCGACTCTCACATAAAGTTCTTGTTTCGCCAATTCAAAAGTTGGCGAAGGTTTTTTACTAATGAATCGATAGTCAAAGTCATTCCATTCCGGAGACCTTGCTCGATCAAAAGATCGTATTTCTAAATTTTCATAAGGTCCCCCTGGAATTCCTTCCAAAGCTTGTTGAATAATTTTTACGGATTCCGTCATCTCAGCAAGTCTGACTAAATAACGAGCTAATGAATCGCCTTCTTTTTGCCACTGAACTTCCCAATCAAATTCGTCATAACACTCATAACGATCAACTTTACGAAGATCCCATGGTATTCCGGAAGCTCGTAGCATTGGTCCTGATAACCCCCAATTTATGACCTCTTCTCCAGAAATAATACCTACTCCCTCAACTCGTTCTAAAAAAATAGGATTTTGTGTAATAAGTTTTTGATATTCAGCAACCGCTGTCAAAAAATAATCGCAGAAATCCAAACATTTATCTATCCATCCATGAGGTAGATCAGCCGCGACTCCCCCGATACGAAAAAAATTATGCATCATTCTCATACCGGTGGCTGCTTCGAATAGATCATATACTAATTCTCGTTCTCTGAAAATATAGAAGGGGAGTCTGTGCGCCAATATCCGCCATAAAAGGGCCAAGCCATAACAGATGAGAAGCTATACGACTCAACTCCAACATAATTACTCTGATATAGCTAGCTCTTTTGGGGACTTGAATATTTCCCAACTGTTCTGGACCATTTACGGTTATTGCTTCTGTAAACATAGTAGCTAAATAATCCCAACGTGTTACATAAGGTAGATATTGTATAATTGTTCGGTTTTCTGCAATTTTTTCCATCCCTCTGTGTAAATAACCCAATATTGGTTCACAGTCAATAACATCTTCACCATCCAAAGTAAGGATGAGTCGAAGAACACCGTGCATTGAGGGGTGGTGAGGTCCCATATTGACTATCATGAGGTCTTTTCTTGTAGCCGGTCCATTCATAAGTTTTTCCTCGATTCATCTTTCCATGAATTGCTGAAAATTAAAATAAGTTCATAAAAATGCAAGATCTAATAAATCAAATAATTAAAAATTACTTTTTAAATTACTGAGTTTTTGACTCCCGAATATCCAATTGATTAATTAATTCTTTATATAACGCATTTTATTTTTCTTTGATAAATAAGAAAGTAATCGTTGGCGTTTTCCGAGAATTTTACGTAGACCTCTTTGAGATAAATAGTCTTTTTTGTGCAATTCCAAATGTGAAGTAAGTCTTCGTATCTTATTGGTGAAACTGACTACTTGAAATTCAACAGATCCTCCATTTTCTTTTTTTTCTTCTTGCGAAATAACTGAGCTGAATGAATTTTTTACCATAAAATTAAATCTCCTTAGCCTTCTTTTTTTTTATAAATTATTATTGATCAGTAATAATAATGTTACTCGTTTTAATTTGATATACACAATAATCTTACTTTGATTAAGAATTTCTATTCTTTTTTTTTTTAATAAAATCTAGCAATCCCTTTTTTGAAAATTTCAGATAGGTATACAAAAGTCTGGTATATTTTTGCATGCACAAAAAATATTTAGACTGCAATTTTCAATTTAAAATGAAATAAGAATATTTTCTTGATTCATTTCTAAATCTAATAGATACGTCATTAAATTCAATTAATATCATCTATCAGAATCTAAGAGAGTGCCATATGTGTATTTCTTTGTCTTCATATACCATATAAGGTACGGGCAATATAGGAAAAATGTAGCATTAACTAATTTGCAATTGTGGATACATATGGATCCTTAGCATACTAAAACGACTGCTATTATTGGTATCAAACCAATACCGATTCATACAAGCTAAATCTTCTAATCGATAATTGGGCCAAAGAAAGAACTTTAATTTTTTTAGTTGATTTTGATATCTATCAAGATGTTTGCTTGTTTTATCTAAAACTTGATCATCTGTTTTCACCTTATTTCCATTGTAAAATGCTGTATTTCTCTGGATATCATTTTTATTCCCAGAATTGAAACAAATTAGAATTCTAAACTCTCTACGACCTCTAGGGGATAAGATATTTTCCGGAACAAGCAAATCATAATAATTGCTGGTTCTATTTTCAGTCATTTTTTGAGGTATTGCAATGGATTCAGCAAAACTCCTCTTATAAGGATAGCCTTTTTCTTGATATTTTTGATTAAATTGGTACTTATTCTTATGAACTAATGAAATACCTATGGTTTGAGACATAATAAATTTTCCATCATTTTTTACAGACAGACGAATGGGTTCTATAATAAGTATTCCAGTTCTAATTAATTCTGAAAGAATCAAGCCCTTCGAAGATAGCAGAATATCCAGACTCAGGTTGCCATTTTGAATAGAGGATATATAAATTTGTTTGGGATCTAGCAGTCTAACCAGGAGACAACATATTTTGATGTTATTGAAAATTTTTTTATTTACGTATGCCGAACCATCCCATCTGCATTGAACACGAAAATATTTTTTTAGTAACAACTCAAACTCCTTGCTCATCTTTTTCGCGTATTGGTTTTGATTTATACGTTTTCTCCTATCTGCTACCGCAGAATCTTCTTGAAGATTTTTTTTGTGGTTTGAGTGAACTGAGTCAAGATCCTCTTTGGCCACAGATTCCTTTTCTGCTTTATTTCCATTTTCTAATTCAAAAGTTTTTTCCTTCGCTGATAGAAAAAGAGATCCTTTTTTCTTTTCAATGAGTTTTTTTTTTTTACTAAAAATTTCATTTCCATTCAATTTTTTTTCATTTCCATTCAAATTAAAAAGAAGTGATTTGATTGGTATCAGCCATGGATTAATCTTATATGCATTATAAAGTATCAAAAATTCTGGAAAGACCCACCCACGTTTCAAATTCGATCTGGAACCACTTAGTATTTCTTCATTCATTCTCATCCAATCAAAAAAAGTTTGTTTTTTTTTGTTGGATCGGTTGCTTTTTTTATCTTGATTAATTGTCAGATAAAACAAATGTTTCTTATTTATTTTTTTAATTAGTTGAAAATGATTAACCCCAGTTTTAGTATTTTTTTTACTGTTCGTGTCAGCCTCAATATGGATCCAGGATCGAATATCGACCTTATTTTTAATAGAAAAATGCAGCATTCTCCAATCAAAATATTTTCTATCCATAGTTTTTTTCCAGATCTATAATATCATCTTCTCGTAGATAATTATTGATAAGGATATCAGTCAGTATATCAATAAATTTACATTTATCCGTGTTGTACTTATAAGAACTTTCTTGATTATTTTTTACTTCTACTGGTAATTCAACAATATATGAATCTTTATTATCTTCATAATTAATAGATTTATATGATAAACAATCATATATATATTTTTTTATTTTCTTATCTTTTTTATTCGGTAATGAGTCGTCTATTTCAAAATGATTTTGTTTTTTGTAAGCAATTAATCGGTTTTTTTCATCTGAAAAACATTGGTTAAAATCTTTATTTTTACGATCTTGCTTAACTCTATTTCGCCATTTTTGGGGGAGTAATTTTGACCATCTAATCGGATATAAATCCAAGTTATAATGACCCCTTAACCAGTTTTTCCATTGATTTCTCATTCCAGAATTTTCAAGATTATTTTGTTTTAGGTCGGAATGTAATATTTCGTGTGCTCCAACAACTTCAACAAAATAATCCTCTATTTCATTCTTAAGAAAACGAGATGTTCCGTGATATTGAAAGACAGGTCTTAACTTAGATAAATTAATAATTTGTGTTTGTGATAATTTGTAAAATAAATATGCTTGCGACAAGTATGATAAGTCCAAAAAGATCTTTCCATTCTTATTAGTAATATTGGAAAGTGACTTTTTGATAGTTGAAATAAAGTCAATTATACTTTGATTTGTTTTATCAATTCTTTCTTGATTTGATTCATTATTGAAAATGGATTTAGTAAATTTTTTTTTTATTGATTCAATAAAAAGTTGGCCATTCCTCGGCATATTAATCATACGTTGAAAACATATACATAGATATTTTTCAACAAAAAAATTTAGAAAATGATGCGATTTACGAATTAATCGTACATTTCTTTTTTTTAATATCTTTAAAATATTTTTCTGAGATTCAAATATTTTATCATCATAACTTATTTTGTTAGGACTAATTTCTGTATTTAGCAACTCTTGTTTCGTGTCTTTTCTAATTTTTTCAATTTTTTTTTAGTATGGTGTTTGTTCTATCAGTCAAATCTTTCATTTTTTTTTCTCTCAATGAAAAATTTGTCCAATCCATAGAACTAATTACAATGGACGAGTCTTGGATCATTCGATTACTTATTATCGAATTTTTTTCGTTTTTAGCTTGATTCAACTTGTATATTTCTTTCAATTGAAATAATGGAATTGGGGTTCTTTGTAAAAGTGCTTTTATTCCTTCTTTTATCTTTATAAATAAAATGTTTTCGGTGACCTCTTTTTTTTTTTCTTTTGAAAAATTTATAATTTCTTTGAAAATTTTTATAAACAACTTTGTTCTTAAAAGTCTTCCAATACACATCTTTGTCCAGTTTTTTAAATTTTTTGCTCTTTCGGTTATTAACTCGGGTTCAAAAAACGAAAGGTTTCTTGTGCCAGTACCAAAAGGAAGGTCAGTTTCCATTCCCAAAATTGTTAAAAAAGAAAAATCCCTTTTCTTTTTTATTGAATCAGGGGATTCTAACCTAGATTTGGGCCACGGTTTCAGACGAAAAGGAATAAGATCTTTATTTGAATACCGTCTGTTAACCAATTTTTTGGAAATTCGTTTTCTGATAATGGAATACCATTATATGTGCACTTTATATGAATTTCTTTATTCCAATTTTGAAAATCCTCATACCAGTCAGGAACTGCAAATAATAGCATACGGGTAAGGTTTTTAGCTATTATCAATGAGGGTAAGACAATATATTTTCTAATAATTGATTGAGTTATTA
>NW_026124597.1:20000-22500 GCF_025177605.1 Cucumis melo | reverse complement strand
TAAAGAATCTCTTTCTAGTTGCTCTGGAACAATTAGGAGATTCTCTAGAAGAAATATGGGGTTCTGCTTCTGGTGGCAACATGCTATGGGGTGGCGGTCCCGCTTATGGGGTCAAATCAATACGTTCGAAGAAGAAAGATTGGAATATCAATCTCATCGATCTCATAAGTATCATACCAAATCCCATCAATCGAATCGCTTTTTCGAGAAATACGAGACATCTAAGTCATACAAGTAAAGAGATATATTCATTGATAAGAAAAAATGTGAACGGTGATTGGATTGATGAGAAAATCCAATCCTGGGTCTCGAACAGTGATTCGATTGATGATAAAGAAAGAGAATTCTTGATTCAGTTCTCCACCTTAACGACAGAAAAAAGGATTGATCAAATTCTATTGAGTCTGACTCATAGTGATCATTTATCAAAGAATGACTCTGGTTATCAAATGATTGAACAACCGGGAGTAATTTACTTACGATACTTAGTTGACATTCATAAAAAGTATCTAATGAATTATGAGTTCAATACATCCTGTTTAGCAGAAAGACGGACATTCCTTGCTCATTATCAGACAATCACTTATTCACAAACCTCGTGTGGGGCTAATAGTTTTCATTTCCCATCTCATGGAAAACCCTTTTCGCTCCGCTTATTAGCCCTCCCCCCCTCTAGGGGTATTTTAGTGATAGGTTCTATAGGAACTGGACGATCCTATTTGGTCAAATACCTAGCGACAAACTCCTATCTTCCTTTCGTTACAGTATTTCTGAACAAGTTGCTGGATAAGAAGCCTAAGGGTTTTCTTATTGATGATAGTGACGATATTGATGATAGTGACGATATTGATGATAGTGGCGATATTGATGATAGTGACGATATCGACCGTGACCTTGATACGGAGCTGGAGCTTCTAACTATGATGAATGCGCTAACTAAGGATATGATGCTGGAAATAGACCGATTTTATATCACCCTTCAATTCGAATTAGCAAAAGCAATGTCTCCTTGCATAATATGGATTCCAAACATTCATAATCTGTATGTGACTGAGTCGAATTACTTATCCCTTGGTCTATTAGTGAACTATCTCTCCAGGGATTTTGAAAGATGTTCCACTACAAATATTCTTGTTATTGCTTCGACCCATATTCCCCAAAAAGTGGATCCCGCTCTAATAGCTCCGAATAAATTGAATACATGCATTAAAATACGAAGGCTTCTTATTCCACAACAACGAAAGCACTTTTTCACTCTTTCATATACTAGGGGATTTCGCTTGGAAAAGAAAATGTTCCATACTAATGGATTCGGTTCCATAACCATGGGTTCCAATGTACGAGATCTTGTAGCACTTACCAATGAGGCCCTATCGATTAGTATTACGCAGAAGAAATCAATTATAGACACTAATATAATTCAATCTGCTCTTCATAGACAAACTTGGGATTTGCTATCCCAGGTAAGATCGTTTCAGGATCATGCGATCCTTTTCTATCAGATAGGAAGGGCTGTTGCACAAAATGTACTTCTAAGTAATTGCTCCATAGATCCTATATCTATCTATATGAAGAAGAAATCATGTAACGAAGGGGGTTCTTATTTGTACAACTGGTACTTCGAACTTCAAACGAGCATGAAGAAATTAATGATACTTCTTTATGTTTTGATTTGTTCTGCCGGATTGGTCGTTCAAGACCTTTGGTCTCTACCCGGACCCGATGAAAAAAATGGGATCTATGGACTCGTTGAGAATGATTCTGATCTAGTTCATGGCCTATTAGAAGTAGAAGGCGCTCTGTTGGGATCCTCACGGACAGAAAAAGATTGCAGTCGATTTGATAATGATCGAGTGACATTGCTTCTTCGGCCCGAACCCAGGAATCCCTTAGATATGATACAAAATGGATCTTGTTCTATCGTTGATCAGAGATTTCTCTATCAACAATACGAATCGGAGTTTGAAGAAGGGGAAGGAGTCCTCGACCCGCAACAGATAGAGATAGAGGAGGATTTCTTCAATTACATAGTTTGGGCTCCTAGAATATGGCGCCCTTGGGGCTTTCTATTTGATTGTATCAAAAGGCTCAATGAATTGGGATTTCCCTATTGGGCTAGGTCATTTCGGGGCAAGCGGATCATTTATGATAAAGAGGATGAGCTTCAAGAGAATGATTTGGAGTTCTTGCAGAGTGGAACCGTGCAGTACCAGACACGAGATAGATCTTCCAAAGAACAAGGCTTTTTTCGAATAAGCCAATTCATTTGGGATCCTGCAGATCCACTCTTTTTCCTATTCAAAGATCATCCTTTTGTCTCTGTGTTTTCACATCGAGAATTCTTTGGAGATGAAGAGATGTCAAAGTGGCTGCTTCCTTCCCCAATATATTGGTCTATATCTCTACATAAACCCTTGTTTATCAAGAATACGCAAGAAAAGTACTTCGGATTGTTGATTCATCGCCAGAGATGGCTTAGAACCAATAGTTCATTATCTAA
>NW_026124597.1:0-2500 GCF_025177605.1 Cucumis melo | reverse complement strand
TCAAGAAGAGCCAAAAATGTCATACTTTTTAATGATAGGAATAAGCTTACTGATCGGCAAAAGGCGAACGAAAAAATTAGAAATATTCCTACTAATACTAATATCAACTATACTGATGAGTCTGAGGACTCAGATCAAATTTCTCTGATACGCTATTCCTACCAATCGGATTTTCGTCGAGAGCTAATCAAAGGCTCTATGCGTGCTCAACGACGTAAAACATTTATTGGGAAACTGTTTCAAAAACGTGTACATTCTTTTCTTTTTTTTGACAGAGTAGCCAAATCTCGTTTTTTTGATATTCCTGGTCTAATGAAAAAACTTTTTAGACCTTGGATATGGACAAACACAGAATTGACTATTTCGAATAATAGAGAAGAAACGAGAAGCGAAAATATGCAAAAAAGTAGAAAGTTGTTGAAAAGCACCTTAGAAGAAAGACGTATAGAAATAGGAGAACTCTGGGATAGCATTCGATTTGCTCAAGTAATAAGAGGTTCTTTGTTAATAACTCAATCAATTATTAGAAAATATATTGTCTTACCCTCATTGATAATAGCTAAAAACCTTACCCGTATGCTATTATTTGCAGTTCCTGACTGGTATGAGGATTTTCAAAATTGGAATAAAGAAATTCATATAAAGTGCACATATAATGGTATTCCATTATCAGAAAACGAATTTCCAAAAAATTGGTTAACAGACGGTATTCAAATAAAGATCTTATTTCCTTTTCGTCTGAAACCGTGGCCCAAATCTAGGTTAGAATCCCCTGATTCAATAAAAAAGAAAAGGGATTTTTCTTTTTTAACAATTTTGGGAATGGAAACTGACCTTCCTTTTGGTACTGGCACAAGAAACCTTTCGTTTTTTGAACCCGAGTTAATAACCGAAAGAGCAAAAAATTTAAAAAACTGGACAAAGATGTGTATTGGAAGACTTTTAAGAACAAAGTTGTTTATAAAAATTTTCAAAGAAATTATAAATTTTTCAAAAGAAAAAAAAAAAGAGGTCACCGAAAACATTTTATTTATAAAGATAAAAGAAGGAATAAAAGCACTTTTACAAAGAACCCCAATTCCATTATTTCAATTGAAAGAAATATACAAGTTGAATCAAGCTAAAAACGAAAAAAATTCGATAATAAGTAATCGAATGATCCAAGACTCGTCCATTGTAATTAGTTCTATGGATTGGACAAATTTTTCATTGAGAGAAAAAAAAATGAAAGATTTGACTGATAGAACAAACACCATACTAAAAAAAATTGAAAAAATTAGAAAAGACACGAAACAAGAGTTGCTAAATACAGAAATTAGTCCTAACAAAATAAGTTATGATGATAAAATATTTGAATCTCAGAAAAATATTTTAAAGATATTAAAAAAAAGAAATGTACGATTAATTCGTAAATCGCATCATTTTCTAAATTTTTTTGTTGAAAAATATCTATGTATATGTTTTCAACGTATGATTAATATGCCGAGGAATGGCCAACTTTTTATTGAATCAATAAAAAAAAAATTTACTAAATCCATTTTCAATAATGAATCAAATCAAGAAAGAATTGATAAAACAAATCAAAGTATAATTGACTTTATTTCAACTATCAAAAAGTCACTTTCCAATATTACTAATAAGAATGGAAAGATCTTTTTGGACTTATCATACTTGTCGCAAGCATATTTATTTTACAAATTATCACAAACACAAATTATTAATTTATCTAAGTTAAGACCTGTCTTTCAATATCACGGAACATCTCGTTTTCTTAAGAATGAAATAGAGGATTATTTTGTTGAAGTTGTTGGAGCACACGAAATATTACATTCCGACCTAAAACAAAATAATCTTGAAAATTCTGGAATGAGAAATCAATGGAAAAACTGGTTAAGGGGTCATTATAACTTGGATTTATATCCGATTAGATGGTCAAAATTACTCCCCCAAAAATGGCGAAATAGAGTTAAGCAAGATCGTAAAAATAAAGATTTTAACCAATGTTTTTCAGATGAAAAAAACCGATTAATTGCTTACAAAAAACAAAATCATTTTGAAATAGACGACTCATTACCGAATAAAAAAGATAAGAAAATAAAAAAATATATATATGATTGTTTATCATATAAATCTATTAATTATGAAGATAATAAAGATTCATATATTGTTGAATTACCAGTAGAAGTAAAAAATAATCAAGAAAGTTCTTATAAGTACAACACGGATAAATGTAAATTTATTGATATACTGACTGATATCCTTATCAATAATTATCTACGAGAAGATGATATTATAGATCTGGAAAAAACTATGGATAGAAAATATTTTGATTGGAGAATGCTGCATTTTTCTATTAAAAATAAGGTCGATATTCGATCCTGGATCCATATTGAGGCTGACACGAACAGTAAAAAAAAATACTAAAACTGGGGTTAATCATTTTCAACTAATTAAAAAAATAAATAAGAAACATTTGTTTTATCTGACAATTAATCAAGAT
>NW_026124596.1:27500-38210 GCF_025177605.1 Cucumis melo | reverse complement strand
GTATCACAGGAGGGGACTATAACGAATCCGGGTATTTGGAGTTACGAAGGTGTGGCCGGAGCACATATTGTGTTTTCTGGATTGTGCTTCTTAGCAGCTATCTGGCATTGGGTGTATTGGGATCTAGAAATATTTTGTGATGAACGTACAGGAAAACCTTCTTTGGATTTGCCGAAGATTTTTGGAATTCATTTATTTCTCTCAGGGTTGGGTTGCTTTGGTTTTGGTGCATTTCATGTAACCGGATTGTATGGTCCGGGAATATGGGTATCCGATCCTTATGGATTAACCGGAAGGGTACAAGCCGTAAATCCTGCGTGGGGTGGTCGAAGGGTTTGATCCTTTTGTTCCGGGCGGAATAGCCTCGCATCATATTGCAGCAGGTACATTGGGCATATTAGCGGGCCTATTCCATCTTAGTGTTCGTCCGCCCCAACGTCTATACAAAGGATTACGTATGGGAAATATTGGAAACCCGTCCCTTTCCAGTAGTATCGCTGCTGTATTTTTTGCAGCTTTTGTTGTTGCTGGAACTATGTGGTATGGTTCAGCAACTACCCCGATTGAATTATTTGGGCCCACTCGTTATCAATGGGATCAGGGATACTTCCAGCAAGAAATATATCGAAGAGTTAGTACCGGGTTAGCCGAAAATCAAAGTTTATCAGAAGCTTGGTCTAAAATTCCTGAAAAATTAGCTTTTTATGATTATATCGGGAATAATCCCGCAAAAGGTGGATTATTCAGAGCGGGTTCCATGGACAACGGGGATGGAATAGCTGTTGGTTGGTTAGGACACCCTGTTTTTAGAGATAAAGAAGGGGCGCGAACTTTTTGTACGCCGTATGCCGACCTTTTTTGAAACATTTCCGGTTGTTTTGGTAGACGGAGACGGAATTGTTAGAGCCGATGTTCCTTTTCGAAGAGCAGAATCGAAGTATAGTGTTGAACAGGTCGGTGTAACTGTTGAGTTCTATGGCGGTGAACTCAATGGAGTCAGTTATAGTGATCCTGCTACTGTGAAAAAATATGCTAGACGTGCTCAATTGGGTGAAATTTTTGAATTAGATCGTGCTACTTTGAAATCCGATGGGGTTTTTCGTAGCAGTCCAAGGGGTTGGTTTACTTTTGGGCATGCTTCCCTTTGCTTTGCTCTTCTTCTTCGGACACATTTGGCATGGTGCGAGAACCTTGTTCAGAGATGTCTTTGCTGGTATTGACCCAGATTTGGACGCTCAAGTAGAATTTGGGGCATTCCAAAAACTTGGAGATCCAACTACAAAAAGAGTCTAGTCTGATACAAGATTGCTCTGTTTCTTTTTTTCCTTTATTTTTTGATTTGACATAGATAGGGTACCGGATAAATCTTTATTCGGATTGCTTACTTTTCATTTCTTTGACTCTTGTCTTGGTCTTTTTTTTATCCGTAAAAAGATCCCAATTAAACAGGTATGGAAGCTATAATTGTAAACCGAAATCAAATCTATGGAAGCATTGGTTTATACATTCCTCTTAGTCTCGACTCTAGGAATAATTTTTTTCGCTATCTTTTTTCGCGAACCGCCCTAAAGTTCCAACTCCAACTAAAAAGGCAAAATGATTTCTCATTATCTCAATTGAAGTAATGAGCCTCACAATATTGTGAGGCTCATTACTTCAACTAGTCCCCGTGTTCCTCGAATGATCTCTTAGTTGTTGAGAGGGTTGCCCAAAAGCAGTATATAAGGCATACCCAGTAAAACTTACAAGTAAACCAGATATAGAGATGGCAACTAGGGTTGCTGTTTCCATTATTATATAATTTCAAGACCACAATGGATCTATAATAAGATCATTTATTTACAACGGAATGGTATACAAAGTCAACAGATCTCACTGAATAAAAAAAAATATAGGATTATTTATGGCTACACAAACCGTTGACGATAGTTCTAGATCTGGGCCAAGACGAACTGTTGTAGGGGATTTATTGAAACCATTGAATTCGGAATATGGTAAAGTGGCTCCTGGGTGGGGAACTACACCTTTAATGGGTGTCGCGATGGGTTTATTTGCGATATTCCTATGTATTATTTTGGAGATTTATAATTCTTCCATTTTACTGGACGGAATTTCAAGCAATTAGATTCGATTCACAAGAACCCCTAAATAACTTTTCAATAAAAAGGAAAGTCTAAAGTATGTAGGTTTCTGCTTTTTAGCCCACTATTTTTTGGTAGTTTCGATCGTGGAATTTATTTTTTTCTGTATTTCCGGAATATGAGTGTGTGACTTGTTAGAATTGATCCTATGGATACGACAGAGAAGAAGTCGGTCATCTTGATGAAGATGATTTGATCTCGTTGGATATTCAGTCTAGGCTAGTATCTGGAGCACAGAATATATGAAATAGATTCCAAAATATTAGAACAAATATTAGAACTATGATTCATACTTATCAGACCTCGTGGCCGGACTCCGAAACAAGAGTTAGAAGTGATAAATAAAAAAAATTTATTCTTTCGTTTCTACTTATTTTGGTTAAAGGATAAACCTTTCTTTAGCTTTTTTCATTATATTCAGTCATTGAATAAGCATTGAATAAGTGATAATCCAAGGGTTCTTACTCAGGGAATTTTTGAACTTTTTTTGGAAGGTTTTTTTATTGAATCATCGTGGTTCTAGTCTGAATCTAAGGTTTTAATTGATTCATAGGGTCTTAACAAGATAATTCCTATCAATAATAAAGAAAACAAGAGTAAAGTCGCATTACATACAAATCAAAGAAAAAAAATAGGTAAATAGAAGATTCAAGAGGCCCCTAATGATCAATATAACTATGAATGAGCCGACTTGATATTGGGCATTATAACTACAAAGAAGACTTTTCGGATTTTGATTCTTTCGTATCTTGATACAAAAAATTGAATCATAGCATTAAGAAGTTTGAAACTTTTTAGTACACATATCCGTTACGAGCGGTATTTGGGTGTTTCTGTTTGAGCCGTACGAGACGAAATTCTCATATACGGTTCTCAGAGGGGGGTCCCCTTGGTTTACCTATCTCAATAAAGTGTATGATTGGTTCGAAGAACGTCTTGAAATTCAGGCGATTGCAGATGATATAACTAGTAAATACGTTCCTCCTCATGTCAACATATTTTATTGTCTAGGAGGAATTACGCTTACTTGTTTTTTAGTACAAGTAGCTACGGGGTTTGCTATGACTTTTTACTACCGTCCGACCGTTACTGAGGCTTTTGCTTCTGTTCAATATATAATGACGGAAGCAAATTTTGGTTGGTTAATCCGATCAGTTCATAGATGGTCGGCAAGTATGATGGTCTTAATGATGATCCTGCACGTATTTCGCGTGTATCTTACTGGTGGATTTAAAAAACCTCGTGAATTGACTTGGGTTACAGGTGTGGTTCTGGCTGTATTGACCGCATCCTTTGGTGTAACTGGTTATTCCTTACCTCGGGACCAAATTGGTTATTGGGCAGTCAAAATTGTAACAGGTGTACCGGAAGCTATTCCAGTAATAGGGTCGCCTTTGGTAGAGTTATTACGCGGAAGTGCTAGTGTGGGACAATCTACCTTGACTCGTTTTTATAGTTTACACACTTTTGTATTACCTCTTCTTACTGCCGTATTTATGTTAATGCACTTCCCAATGATACGTAAGCAAGGCATTTCTGGTCCTTTATAGAGAATAGAAATCATAGATTTGTAATTAGTTATTTATGATTACTCAGGGGGGAAGAAGAGTATTTCATTGCTGCAAATATGGATTATTGAAAAATAAGACATGTATTTGGATATTTCCCTTCAACTCCACGAAATTTTATTCGTTATTTTTCAATAATAGTTGAAGGGAATTCTTCGAAGAGAAAATGGATTATGGGAGTGTGTGACTTGAACTATTGATTGGACCGTGTAGATATATGTCTTTTTATCTGCCACATTGGGATTCACAACAAAATGTGTCTTTATTCCAACCACCGCGAAAGCTCATACAGAGGGTAGGGCTGGTTCGCTTGAAGAGAATCTTTTCCATGATCAGACTTGACCATGTCGTGCATGACCAGGCTCCGTAAGATCCATTAGAATAGGTGATATATATGCCATAATACAGATTATGTTTTATCTATTTCACTTACTTAATAGTATGAAAATGCATTCATTTCCTCTGCATTGACTCGATTTATAATACTATCGGAGTGAAACAAGGGATCTAAAGAAGAACATAGGCTAGACTCTATTAGTAACAAGTAAATCCTTTGGATGTAAAAAGTATCAATATTTTTGGGGGCTAAAGCCCCATCGCAAGGTTTGAGACGACCCAGAAAGCACTTGAACATTATCAACTTTGTAAGCCTACTTGGGTATTGAGCATTTATCTGTACGAACTTAATTCCTTGCAATGGATAATTGTAACTCTTGAAAACGGAATCCGCTAAATTTTTTCTTACATTGAATCACTCATTTATTTTATATATGCTTGGATAAGATATCGATTTTTTTTTTCTGGATCCAGTTGGTTCGTTTGATTTGTGCTCGAGCCGGATGATGAAAAATTATCATGTCCGGTTCTTTCGGGGGATGGATCCATAATAATTCACCTATCCTAATAACAAAAAAACCAGATTTGAATGATCCTGTATTAAGAGCTAAATTGGCTAAGGGTATGGGTCATAATTATTACGGAGAACCCGCATGGCCCAATGATCTTTTATATATTTTTCCAGTAGTCATTCTAGGTACTATTGCATGTAACGTGGGCTTAGCGGTTCTAGAACCATCAATGATTGGTGAACCCGCTAGATCCATTTGCAACTCCTTTGGAAATATTGCCGGAATGGTATTTCTTTCCCGTATTTCAAATACTTCGTACAGTGCCAAATAAGTTATTGGGTGTTCTTTTAATGGTTTCCGTACCGGCGGGATTATTAACTGTACCATTTTTGGAGAATGTCAATAAATTCCAAAATCCATTTCGTCGTCCAGTAGCGACAACCGTCTTTTTGATTGGTACCGCAGTAGCTCTTTGGTTGGGTATTGGAGCAACATTACCGATTGATAAATCCCTAACTTTAGGGCTTTTTTAAATTGATTCAATTGTGAAATAAATAAAATATCACGATGTGTGTATCTAGGGAATAGTTGCTTCAAAGTGAATTACCCCTAGATACACATATTTAATGAAATTTTTGATTTATTTTGAGTATACGGATTCTGTTAAAGATTCAAACTTCATTTTCGTCTTTTTTTTTTATAAAGTTTTTTTACAACAAAAATCCAATGGATTTCAAATTTATGCAAAATTCTTTTCCATTTCGAGAATGTCTAATATATGTTTTACGTCTTCTATGCGAAAATGTTTGATTTTCATAAGTTCGTCTGGACTATTATTCAAAAGGTCAAATAATGTATGTATATTGCACCTTTTGAGGCAATTATAGATCCTAGGAGGCAATTCTGATTGGTCAATAAAAATATATTTTAATGCTCTTTCTTTTTTCTTTTTTCTTAGTTTCGCCAATTTCTCATGAAAAGTAAAAAGGGGTAAAGTAACTTTTTGTTTATTATTTTTAAAATGGAAGTTTTCTTTTTCTTCTTCCGCATGTAAAAAGGAATAAATAAATCAATCAAATTCCGAGAGGCTTCATGAAGTGCTTCTTTAGAGTTAAACTTCCATTGGTCCATATTTCGAGAAAAAGTATCTCTTGTTTTTCATTCCCATTTACATAAGAATGAATACTATGATTAACATTTCGAACAGGCATGAATATAGCATCCATAGGATAACTTGCGTCTTGAAAATTATTTGGCGTTTGTATATGATATCCGCGATTCCTCTCGATCTTTAATTCAATACAAAAATTAATTGGTTCCGTTAGGTTAGCTATATGCTGTGTATTATCAACGATTTCCACCGAAGGTGGTAAGATGATGTCTTGAGCAGTTACGCATCCAGGACCCCTTGACACAAATAGACGCATCACGAGTTCCATACAGATTACTTCTCAATACAATTTCTTTCAAATTCATTAAAATTTCATGTACTGATTCTTGAATACCGACTATGGTAGAGTATTCATGTGGGATTTTTTCAGATTTTTGCACGTGTGATACATGTTCCCTCTATTTCTCCAAGCAAAGCTTTTCGCATCGCAATGCCTATAGTATCCCCTTGTCCCTTCATAAGTGGAGACAGAATAAAGCGTCCATAATAAAGACGCTTACTGTCTGCTCTTGATTCAACACACTTCCACTTTAGTGTCCGAGTCGATACTCTGATTTTCTCTCGAACCATAGTAATATTTTTTGATAAAATCATTGAATTATTTATTTCTCTTGAAATTTCTCTTCAATGTTTATTTTTACACACGTCGTTTTTTTAGGGGGCCTACAGCCATTATGTGGCATAGGGGTTACATCCCGTATGAAACTTAATAGTATACCGCTTCTCCGAATAGCTCTTAATGCTGCATCTCTTCCGAGACCGGGGCCCTTTATCATAACTTCGGCTCGTTGCATCCCTTGATCCACTACTGCCCGAATAGCATTTCCTGCTGCGGTTTGGGCGGCAAATGGTGTCCCTCTTCTTGTACCTTTGAATCCACACGTACCGGCGGAGGACCAAGAAATTACCCGACCCCGTACATCTGTAACAGTCACAATTGTATTGTTGAAACTTGCTTGAACATGAATAACGCCCTTTGGTATTCTACGCGTACTTTTACGTGAGCTAATACGTCCATTTCTACGTGAACCGATTCTTGGTATGGGTTTTGCCATATTTTATCATCTCATAAATCTAAGTCAGAGATATATGGATATATCCATTTCATGTCAAAACGGATCCTTTAATTTCTTTTTATGTATATATTGTGGGTGGCCTTTAGGGGTCCTTTTTTTTATAAAGATTATCCTTGTCTTTGTTTATGTCTCGGATTGGAACAAATTACCATAATTCGTCTCCGCCTACGGATCAGGCGACATTTTTCACAAATTTTCCGAATGGAGGCCCTTATTTTCATATTTTTTATTCCTTACCTTAATCTACTTATTGGAAGAAAATAAGTTTCTTGAAATTTTCTATTTCGAATTGGATCTCCCTACAAAAAAAAGAATATTGCACGTGAAAAGACTACTTCACCTAATCATTCGAATCTTTGTTTCGTAGTCTATAAATTATACGCCTTCTGGTCCTGGTTGAATCGTAACAACTTACTGAAATTTTGACTCTCTATTACCTAGTATATGGATAAAACTATGTTGAATCCTTCCTGAAACGTAACCTAGAATTGGATCCTCATTATCTAAACAAACCCAAAACATATCATTGGTAAGTGATTCAGTAATTAAACCTTCAGAAATCCTTTTTTGCTCTTTCATTCCAGACGAAACACCCTTCAAAGTATCAATTAATCAAGGGGGAGTCGTATTATAAACTATAAACCCACCTCTTTTCTTTTTTTTTTTTTTTTACAAATAGGGAAGTTCTGTGTATAATTCGAATATCATAAAGATTACCATATATAACACAAAATTTCGCCGCCGATTCCCTGTAGTCGAGCTTCTCGGTCTGTCATTATACCCCGAGAAGTAGACAGAATTACAATGCCCATTCCGCCTAAAATTCTAGGAATTTTTTGATAGTTAGAATATATTCGGAGACCAGGTCGACTGATCCGTTTTAAATTTAAAATCGTTTTATATGGTCCTTTCCTATTTCTTCTATGTCGTAGGGTTAAAACCCAAAAATCCTTGTTGCTTTCCCGATGTTTCCTTACGTTTTCAATAAAACCTTCTCGTAAAAGTATTTTAACAATGTTTTCGGTGATGTTAGTAGATGGTATTCGAACCATTCCTTTTCTATTCATGTCAGCATTGCGAATAGAGGTTATTATGTTAGCAATAGTGTCCTTACCCATGATAAACGAAAATTATTGGTTACTTAAATTTTTTGATCTAATCAACATTCTTTTTTATTAAATAGTTATGAATTTTAAAAGGTATATACGTGATACACAATCTACTAATTAATTTCATTCAAATAGTATAACTATCTCACGGTCTGTCTCATTTTATAATACTTCAGGTGCTAATGAAATTATTTTAGTGAAATTTAACTGTCTCAATTCTCGGGCAATCGCACCAAAAATTCGAGTTCCTTTTGGATTTCCTTCTTGATCAATAACAACCGCAGCATTGTCATCATATCGTATTATCATACCATTTTCTCGTTTGAGTTCTTTACAAGTACGTACAATTACAGCTCTGATCACTTCTGATCTTTCTAGAGGTGTATTTGGGACGGCTTTCTTGATTACAGCAACAATAACGTCACCAAATATGAGCATATCGTCGATTACTAGCCCCTATGATTCGAATACACATCAATTCTCGGGCTCCGCTGTTATCTGCTACATTCAAAAGGGTTTGAGGTTGAATCATATTATTTTGGAATCTTTTCTTTCAATGCAAAGGGCGAAGTAAAAAAAAAAAAAAAGAAATATTGTTTTTCAAAAAAAAAAAAAAATAAATCTGCAATTGTTTTTTTTTTCATCTTAAACAAAGATCGCTTTCCTTTGATTCTACATTTCTATCCCGAAGTAATGAATTGGGTTCGTATAGGCATTTTGGATGCCGCTATTGAAATAGCTTTTCTGGCTATATTTTCGGCTACTCCACTCATTTCATAAAGTATTCTACCTGGTTTAACAACAGCTACCCAATATTCGGGGGATCCTTTCCCTGAACCCATACGTGTTTCTGTGGGTCTTAGTGTAACGGGTTTGTCCGGAAATATACGTACCCATATTTTTCCACCGCGTCGTGCATTTCGTGTCATTGCCCTTCGTCCGGCTTCGATTTGTCTCGATGTGATCCAAGCGGGTTCAAGTGCCTGAATAGCGTATCTCCCGAAGCAAATACTATTGCCTCGATAAGATATTCCTTTCATTCTTCCTCTATGGTGTTTACGGAATCTGGTTCTTTTGGGGTTATAGTTGATGGTTATTTCTAAATTCCATCTCTACTACAGAACCGGACATGAGAGTTTCTTCTCATCCAGCTCCTCGCGAATGAAACGATTCAAAAAAATATACATGTATTTACTGATATTTTCTGAATAATAGATTCAATTATGGGATTTTTGATATTTCATTTAATCAATCTATTCGAAATTTGTATATCTTCTTTTCTTTTGATAGAAAACTAAACTGTTTATAGATTCTAGAATAATAGAATAAGTTTTTTTATTATAGTTTTCTAAAAAAATTATAGATAATATAATCTCGTTTTGTTATTTTTTCTTTTATTATTAAGGTTATAACAAATCTTTATTTTGTTTTGCCTTTTTTTATCTATTATTATATTTGATCGACCCTAATTTAGAAATATAATAAAATGGAAACGTTCGCGGGCGAATATTTACTCTTTTTATATATGTTTTGGTTCTCGGGTTAGTTAGCCCATGAACCTACCTCTCATAATAAATGGATTGGTCTTGGGTTCCTTCCGCCATCCTACCCAATGAATTATTAGGATTCGTTTTCAATAGAATATTATGTATTCACGGGTTCCCTCGTTCCCATCGCCTCTCGATTAATGGTTAGGTCTTAATTATACAATGGAGCCCGTAATAAAATTTGTTTTTGAGTCAATCTTCTCAGTCTTTATTGTCTCGGGGCTCTTGGCTTTTTTGTTCTATGAACAGATTCATCTAATTATGAATTCATCAGTCTTAATGCTTTATTACACTACCTTTTATGAGATGACCCATAGACCTTACATATTACGTATTGGAATGATATATCATTCATATTCTTTTTCTCTCTTTCTTTCACCCTTCCATTTATCCGCATACTTTTATTGCTTGACAACTCATAATCGGATTTTTTTTATGCAAAAAAGATTTCAGTTGCTACAATGATATGACCAATATAACATATCTTGACTGGTTGGTTTTTTTAGATCCAGATAATGCGAAGCGATGAGTTGGTTATTAGTTTTATAATTATTAGTTCAGATTATGTATGGGCTTATCCTTCTTTATTTTTTGGTTTTAATCCGAACATAAAAAAAACTGACGAGTCGCACACTAAGCATAGCAATTATCTCAAATGATTAATTTCATTTTTATTTAACCTTATAGAATTGCTCATTTTTTATTTAAACGAAAAAGACTGATTTGTCATTTCTTGGTCGATCATTGAATAAAACTTAAACACAAGTTGAGTAAGGGCTTATTATTGCTCGTCTACAAATATCCAAATTTTGATGCCTAATACCCCATAGATAGTTCGAACTGGATAGCAACAATAATCAATTTTAGCTCGAATGGTTTGTAGAGGAACCCGTCCTTCTCTGATCCATTCGACACGTGCAATTTCTTTTCCGTCTATACGTCCGGCAATTTGTACTTGAATTCCCTTTGTACCCGCCTGTTCAGTTAATTCAATAGCTTTTTTTCATTGCTTTGCGAAATGAAACTCTATTCTTTAATTGTCCGGCTATAAATTCTGCGAGAATATTAGGGTGTCCATAAGGGTTTCCTATTCTTGTAATAGCAATGTTAAGTTTTCGGTTCCCAGAATTTAATTCTTTTTGTACATTCATCTGTAATTCTTCGATTTTTCGAGACCCACCTTCTATTAATAACTTTGGGAATCCCATAAAGATTATCACTTGAATAAGATCAATTCTTTTTTGAATCTC
>NW_026124596.1:17500-20000 GCF_025177605.1 Cucumis melo | reverse complement strand
GGGTCAAATCAATACGTTCGAAGAAGAAAGATTGGAATATCAATCTCATCGATCTCATAAGTATCATACCAAATCCCATCAATCGAATCGCTTTTTCGAGAAATACGAGACATCTAAGTCATACAAGTAAAGAGATATATTCATTGATAAGAAAAAATGTGAACGGTGATTGGATTGATGAGAAAATCCAATCCTGGGTCTCGAACAGTGATTCGATTGATGATAAAGAAAGAGAATTCTTGATTCAGTTCTCCACCTTAACGACAGAAAAAAGGATTGATCAAATTCTATTGAGTCTGACTCATAGTGATCATTTATCAAAGAATGACTCTGGTTATCAAATGATTGAACAACCGGGAGTAATTTACTTACGATACTTAGTTGACATTCATAAAAAGTATCTAATGAATTATGAGTTCAATACATCCTGTTTAGCAGAAAGACGGACATTCCTTGCTCATTATCAGACAATCACTTATTCACAAACCTCGTGTGGGGCTAATAGTTTTCATTTCCCATCTCATGGAAAACCCTTTTCGCTCCGCTTATTAGCCCTCCCCCCCCTCTAGGGGTATTTTAGTGATAGGTTCTATAGGAACTGGACGATCCTATTTGGTCAAATACCTAGCGACAAACTCCTATCTTCCTTTCGTTACAGTATTTCTGAACAAGTTGCTGGATAAGAAGCCTAAGGGTTTTCTTATTGATGATAGTGACGATATTGATGATAGTGACGATATTGATGATAGTGGCGATATTGATGATAGTGACGATATCGACCGTGACCTTGATACGGAGCTGGAGCTTCTAACTATGATGAATGCGCTAACTAAGGATATGATGCTGGAAATAGACCGATTTTATATCACCCTTCAATTCGAATTAGCAAAAGCAATGTCTCCTTGCATAATATGGATTCCAAACATTCATAATCTGTATGTGACTGAGTCGAATTACTTATCCCTTGGTCTATTAGTGAACTATCTCTCCAGGGATTTTGAAAGATGTTCCACTACAAATATTCTTGTTATTGCTTCGACCCATATTCCCCAAAAAGTGGATCCCGCTCTAATAGCTCCGAATAAATTGAATACATGCATTAAAATACGAAGGCTTCTTATTCCACAACAACGAAAGCACTTTTTCACTCTTTCATATACTAGGGGATTTCGCTTGGAAAAGAAAATGTTCCATACTAATGGATTCGGTTCCATAACCATGGGTTCCAATGTACGAGATCTTGTAGCACTTACCAATGAGGCCCTATCGATTAGTATTACGCAGAAGAAATCAATTATAGACACTAATATAATTCAATCTGCTCTTCATAGACAAACTTGGGATTTGCTATCCCAGGTAAGATCGTTTCAGGATCATGCGATCCTTTTCTATCAGATAGGAAGGGCTGTTGCACAAAATGTACTTCTAAGTAATTGCTCCATAGATCCTATATCTATCTATATGAAGAAGAAATCATGTAACGAAGGGGGTTCTTATTTGTACAACTGGTACTTCGAACTTCAAACGAGCATGAAGAAATTAATGATACTTCTTTATGTTTTGATTTGTTCTGCCGGATTGGTCGTTCAAGACCTTTGGTCTCTACCCGGACCCGATGAAAAAAATGGGATCTATGGACTCGTTGAGAATGATTCTGATCTAGTTCATGGCCTATTAGAAGTAGAAGGCGCTCTGTTGGGATCCTCACGGACAGAAAAAGATTGCAGTCGATTTGATAATGATCGAGTGACATTGCTTCTTCGGCCCGAACCCAGGAATCCCTTAGATATGATACAAAATGGATCTTGTTCTATCGTTGATCAGAGATTTCTCTATCAACAATACGAATCGGAGTTTGAAGAAGGGGAAGGAGTCCTCGACCCGCAACAGATAGAGATAGAGGAGGATTTCTTCAATTACATAGTTTGGGCTCCTAGAATATGGCGCCCTTGGGGCTTTCTATTTGATTGTATCAAAAGGCTCAATGAATTGGGATTTCCCTATTGGGCTAGGTCATTTCGGGGCAAGCGGATCATTTATGATAAAGAGGATGAGCTTCAAGAGAATGATTTGGAGTTCTTGCAGAGTGGAACCGTGCAGTACCAGACACGAGATAGATCTTCCAAAGAACAAGGCTTTTTTCGAATAAGCCAATTCATTTGGGATCCTGCAGATCCACTCTTTTTCCTATTCAAAGATCATCCTTTTGTCTCTGTGTTTTCACATCGAGAATTCTTTGGAGATGAAGAGATGTCAAAGTGGCTGCTTCCTTCCCCAATATATTGGTCTATATCTCTACATAAACCCTTGTTTATCAAGAATACGCAAGAAAAGTACTTCGGATTGTTGATTCATCGCCAGAGATGGCTTAGAACCAATAGTTCATTATCTAATGGATTTTTCCGTTCTAATACTCCATCCGAGAGTTATCAGTATTTATCAAATCTGTTCCTATCTAAGGGAACACTATTGGATCAAATGACAAAGACATTGTTGAGAA